>NC_142008.1:114720072-114732245 GCF_049901715.1 Pseudonaja textilis
TCTATCACAGAGCTGGAGAATGAACATTCAAATGCATTTTTCCAGAAGAGCTTGATAAAGCTATCCTCTTTGTCCAAGTCAGGCTTTCTTGTCTGAAGAAATTTCTGGAATTCCAACACCTTCTTTGAGTGAATTGAAAAGGATAAAGCACCATGGAGAAAGTCTATCTTCTCATTTCTTTGAAAGGGAAGTGACATGAAATCCATCTGTGCTGTCATAACCCACACCTTAACATTTGCCAATAGTGGTATTCCTTCCAAATTTGACATACCTGGAAATAGTCTTAAAACTATCATGTCATCAATTTCATCATGAAATATAATTACATTTGCAGTGCTTCTCATGATAACATTGAACAACTTAAATCCAATTTCCATTGTATCAATAATGTCATTGGAATAAGAAACAGTTGGTGACTTTTCAGTGAAAGCAAAGCAGATACCTCTCTGGGAAAACATGGGAACCATATCATGTACAAACTTTTCACCATTCTCATTATCCATGTAAACAACCCCAATCCATGTCCATCTGAATTTTAGGAATAACTGGAGAATTCCCTTGTACTGAAGATCAACATTTGGTAACATCTGTTGATATAAAGGAATCTGGGTTCTTATATTCATCTCCGGAGCTGAGCCATAGATGAACTGAAGAAAATATGAGAATGCAATCAGGAGATAAATCACATAAAATTCAACAGGAATAAATGGCTTGAAGAAATTGAATTATGCATTTGACTATATATGAAACAATCTTTTACTCAACTGACAGGTCCACATCAGCAAAATAAACACTATATTAGAATTTTGCAAATGATCATCCAAATAACATGACATCATTTCTCATTTCGCATAACGTTTAATGCAAAATACAACATTGGTCCATTTCATTTCAGGATATTACAAGTTTCCCAACCATGTATGCATAATTTACTAACATTTTCTATTCCTTCCATACACTCTTAGTTTTTTATCATAATATTAAATTATGGGAATTTTCATATATGCCAGTGAAAATTCCAGTCTTAATTTTATTTTTTTTAACAAATCACAGATTAGTTTATGGGAACTGAATATTGATTTTCACTTATTAAAGACATGATCTGTATATTATTAAAGATAATCAGAAATACTTGCTTCTTTGAAAGCCCCCGGATTTGACTCATAGGAGCTTCCTTCGATAGAAATTTTCCTGGGGTGAACTAAATCTTTTTATTCTATCTTTGCTTCATGATATAATTAGAAAGAATGTTGTTACCAGGCAGAAAGGAAACCATCTCAAATGGCATTAGAAAAGAACATGTGTGTGTTTTAAAATAAACTTACACAATGTCATCAAAGAGATCACTAGAGGGCGCTTTACTGAAGTTCATCATGGAAGTCAATATGTAGATCTTAGATAAAAATGCCTACAATAACAAGGTCTCCTGCCTGGTATTATGAAGAAAAGGCAGAGGTTTACTGATGCTGCATTTAGCCCTTGGAATTTTGGATTCAACCTGGTGCAAAAGCACTAAAAATATTGTTCCAAATATCCCCGTTCTGAATGAAGCAATTCCATCTTTAAGTCAGCTCATCTTCCCAGCACTGTCCTTCATTAATTCTGATGATCTAATCTAAGTCCCCAGACAGTGTGTTACTAGATAAAAGGGACAATTATCAAAGTTCAGAGACTTAACTATCTTTAATCCCAGGAGGGACAAATCCAGCCAATATTCTAGTTTATTTTCATAGATGCTTTTATTTTGTTGCATTGCACTTTGGTATTAGTGATTCTCACAAATCATTTGGGATCTATGCAGCTTTCAGACCAGGTTCAAATGTATAATTACAGGGGAAGAACCAAGTAAAAATAATAGATTAAATAAAACAATGGGTAAGAAAGCATGTGTTATGTCTTGAGATTTTATATGTTCCTTGCTGGAAAAGCAACAAATGTAGATATATTTTTTTAAAAAAGAACTTTTTGGGGGATTAGAACACATAGTTCAACTTACTTTATCTATCTTGGAGTTATTGAAATGGGGGGCAAAGGGAAAATATGGTATTTACCACTGGTCTACTTCATTGTGATAGCAAGATGATCAGAAGCAGAGATATTCATGAGAGGGATTTTGTTATGTCTGTGGAACTGGTTGGAGTTCCCAACCAGGTCTGCTGTTTGAGCGGGAGCACCAGCAGCTCCCATTGGCTGGCTCCGTTTGACAGCCGGCTATATAAGCTGGCTGTCGGGCAGAGCCAGCCCGTTGTCGCCCGCTGGTCTGCGAGTTAGCTAGCAGACGCGACAACCCTTTATTCATCGCAATAAAGCCTGTTACTTGTACGCTCTGGTCTCATGCCTCGTCCTTACCATCGCTCTACAACACTGGCGACGAGGATGGGATAGTCGAAGGCTAGCCAGATGCATTTTCACAAAGAGCTATAGTCACAGAGAGAGAGAAGCAAGGGCGCTGTAACCGCAGCTGCCCCACGCTCACAAAGAGCGCGAAATTCAAACTGACACCGCGAGAGCCGATTCGCTGAAACGAGCCTCAGGCACAGCAGCCAAGGCCACCCACGCTCACCAAGAGCGCGTTTTTCAAAAGAGCTGAGCAGCTCAGAGAGACAAACCGCAGCGCGTTCTTTTAAGAGCGCGAGTTTCGAATATCAATTTTAAACAGACGAACCTGTTTTCCTTTCCCACGATGAGCGCGAATCAAGCATTCCCTCCATTCAAACCGAACGAGGAGACATGGGACTCTTACAGAAATCGATTCAGCCATTTTCTTGACGCCATCAGTCTAGCCGACGCTGCGGAGCATAGGAAGAAGTCCTATTTCCTGAGTTACTCTTGGAGCCACCGTTTTCGACACAGCCACAGCATTAGTCGTGCCCCGCGCCATCAGAAGCGTCCCATGGGATGAGTTACAGGAAATACTTTCAAATCACTATTCGCCCAAACCGTCTCAAATAGCCCGAAGGTATGCCTTCAGGGTCAGGAAGCAAGCAGAGGGGGAGTCGATTAACAAATACATGGCCGCCCTGAGAACAGCCGCCTTGCATTGCGGATTCAAAGAATATTTGGAAGACATGCTGTTGGATCAGATAGTCTGTGGGGTAAGAGATCTGAAACTCCAAAGGCGTTTACTAGCGAAGAAAGATCTGACTCTAGCCATAGCCATGGAGGAAGCCCTGGCTGCTGAGCTCTCGGCTCAGTCAGCAGCCGAAATTCAGGGAAATCAATCCAAATCCAACTCGCAAACTGTCCATTCCGAAGAGGTAATCAGCGAAGATGACCCCACAGACGCCTCTGACGTTAACCGCCTAGTTCACCAGAAGCCTTCACAGGTAGGAACGGGGCAGAGAACCAACTTCACCCCCAAGCAACCTCCCATGTGCCTAACCTGTGGAGGCTCCCACCCTAGGGCATCCTGCAGGTTCAGAAACGCCATCTGCCTGAACTGCCAAAAGAAGGGTCACATCTCTAGAGTCTGCCAAGCAGGGCAATCTTTACCACAAAGACCTCTACCACCGGCTAACTCCCAAAGGCAAGTGGTGGACTGCTATACCTGCTACCACGCTAACAATACCTCTCTAACCCCTGATAAAATTAAAATTTCTGTCTTCCTAGAAGGTAAGCCCTGCACGATGGAGGTAGACACGGGATCCGCGCTCTCAATCATCTCCTGGGATACCCAGGCTGTCAAGGGAGCAGCTACAAAGATGCCACCTGACGCTACGAGACTACCAGGGACGGAACATTTCTGTCCTCGGGAAAGGCAAGTTCCTTGTGCAATTCCAAACCTTTAAGGGCCACCTGCCCCTAGTGGTAGTTAATGGTACCCTCCCTAGTCTATTGGGACTTGATTGGTTTCCTTCTCTCGGCCTTAGCATTACTGGAATCCATGCTGTCTCAACCTCTGAAGTAGATACCCTATTTTCTGAATTTTCCGATGTATTTAGCTATGAGCTGGGTTGCTACTCGGGCACCCCCATATCATTTTCAGTAGACCCCCAGGCAATCCCTCTTCGTTTAAAACCCCGTAGGGTGCCTTTCGCCATCCGTCCGAAATTGGACGCTGAACTAGACAAACTACTTAAACAAGGGGTGCTAGAACCCACCGATTTCGCGAAATGGGAGACCCCCATAGTCACCCCACTAAAAAAAGATGGCAGTTTGAGAATTTGTGCGGATTACAAAACCACGCTCAACCGCTATCTACAGGTCAGCGCCTACCCCGTGCCCGTTATCCAGCATCTTTTACATACTTTCGAACCCGGCACCATTTTCGCTAAGTTAGATATGTCCCAGGCATACCAGCAGTTCCCTGTAGATGAACAGACAGCGGAATTACAAACGATAGTCACACACAGGGGAGCATTCAAGTGCAAGCGCCTCCAATTCGGGGTCAGCGTAGCCCCAGGCATTTTTCAGTCACTCATGGAGAGGATTCTCCAGGGTCTCCCAGGTGTGGTCCCCTATTTCGATGACATTTTAGTTTCAGCCACGAACCGGCCCCAGCTCATTCAGAGAGTCAGGACAGTGCTAGAGAGGTTCAGGCAGCATGGCCTCAAACTCAAAAGGGAGAAATGTGCCATCGCCACTAGGCAGGTGGACTTTCTGGGTTATAGGATTGACGCCTCGGGCATCCATCCCATGGAATCCAAGGTGAAGGCCATCCATGAGGTGCCCACACCCACCAACAAGACTGAACTACAAGCCTTCCTGGGACTTTTGAATTTCTACGCCTCGTTCCTCCCACATAAGGCATCTGTCGCTGAGCCATTACACAGGCTGCTAGATAAAGACTCACCCTGGCAATGGGGACCCAGGGAGGCTCATGCATTCAAATCAGTGAAAGCCTTGCTCACTTCAGAAGCGGTCTTCGTTCAGTTCGATCAACGCCTCCTCTTAGTCCTGGCTGCTGACGCATCCCCTTTTGGCATTGGGGCTGTCCTGAGCCACAAGCTCCCCAACGGGTCCGAAGCACCAATTGCTTTCTTTTCTAGGACTCTTTCCCCTACCGAGAGAAACTATAGCCAGATTGATAAAGAGGCCCTGGCCGCAGTGGCTGCAGTTAAGAAGTTCCACGAATTCATTTTTGGCCACCACTTTGAGTTAGTGACTGTTCACAAACCCCTTTTGGGACTTCTGTCTGGAGACAAGCAAACTCCACAGGTACTTTCGCCCAGAATGACCAGATGGACTTTGTTTCTGGCTGCTTACTCATTTAAGTTAGTGCATCGTCCAGGTAAGACCCTGAGCCACGCCGATGCCCTTATCTGCTGCCCCCTACCAGTCCCAGTCGAAGATCCAGCGCCTATCCATGCCATTTTCGAGGTCAACGAACTCAAACTTCCAGTGACAGCCGAAGACATCGCGGCACACTCAAAGAAGGACAAAATCATCACCCAGGTTCTGGACTGGGTGGGGAGGGGGTGGCCGGAAACTCAATGCACAACTGATTTTGTCCCCTTTAAAACCCGCCAGCAGGAACTGTCAAAATTACAAGGTTGTCTTCTGTGGGGAACAAGAGTGGTCATCCCTACATCACTGAGAGTGCCCATCCTGAAGGTGCTTTATGAGGGACATCCGGGCATTGTAAGAATGAAGGCCCTGGCCCGCAGCTACGTCTGGTGGCCCGGTATGGACGCTCAAATCGCCGACTGGGTAAGCTCTTGCCAACCTTGCCAACAAACCCGGGCCGCTCCCCCATCTGCTATGCCCACCAGATGGGAGAGCGCAAACGCTCCCTGGTCCCGCCTGCACGTTGACCTAGTGGGGCCTGTGCATGGCAAGACTTTCTTGGTGGTCGTGGATTCATACTCCAAGTGGATTGATGTAGCCTTACTTCCCACGACCACCACCCAGTCAATAGCGAAAGCCCTAACCCGGCTGTTTGTCACCCACGGGCTTCCGGACACCCTGGTTTCAGACAATGGCCCACAGTTCACATCATGTGAGTTCAGCATGTATACTGCCAACTTGGGCATCAGGCACGTCCTTACAGCACCATTCCATCCCGCTAGCAATGGGATGGCAGAGAGAGCAGTTAGATCAGCCAAAGAAGCACTTGCCAGGTTTGGTCAGGAGGACTGGCACTCTAAATTGTCTCGTTTCCTACTCAGCCAGCACACAACCCCCTGCACCACCACCAACAAGTTTCCGGCTGAACTTCTAATGGGGAGACACCTTAGAACCACGCTAGACAGGCTACACCCCCCATTATTGCCCAGACACTCCTTTAGGGTCCGATAGCCTGGTCAGAGACTTCGCCCCGCAAGACCTGGTATACGCCAGGAACTACGCAGGGGAACCGTTGTGGGTGCCAGGACAGATCGTATCGGTTACCGGCCCCAGGTCCTATCGGGTCCTTCTTGAGGATGGACGTCTGTGGCGGAGACACGTGGATCAACTCAGAAGGCGACGGATGGGCGCTACAGATACCAACCCGTGCCAGCCAGCCAGCTCCAACAACGCCACACCCGCGCCAGACGGAGGGCCCCTGCGAAACCAGGTTGTTCCAGACGAGCGAGAGGTCTGCATGGAGAACCTGAGTCTCCAGCCAGAGTCACCGATCCAACCACCGAATGACCCAACCAGCCGGCCGGACCTCGAGACTCGATCGGGCCAACCTGAGCAGGGGGTTTCACCAGCACCGTCAGACACCACACCGGGGCAAGCTCCAGCCCCAACAACTGCTGAGGCAAGCTCCGAGAGGCAAGACTTGACACAGACTGGCAGTTCACCTGAACAGCGACGCTCCGGGCACCAGCGTAAACAGCCCACGTACCTACAAGACTATGCATGTTCGCAGCTGGGGGGAAGGGGTGTTATGTCTGTGGAACTGGTTGGAGTTCCCAACCAGGTCCGCTGTTTGAGCGGGAGCACCAGCAGCTCCCATTGACTGGCTCCGTTTGACAGCCAGCTATATAAGCCGGCTGTCGGGCAGAGCCAGCCCGTTGTCGCCCGCTGGTCTGCGAGTTAGCTAGCAGAGGCAACAATCCTTTATTCATCACAATAAAGCCTGTTACTTGTACGCTCTGGTCTCATGCCTCGTCCTTACCATCGCTCTACAACAGATTTTTTTTTTAAAAAAAATAGTGTGTAACTCTGCAATTGCAGCACCATTTTTTTTTAATGGGAATGCAACATACATACAAAGTAGCACTTAGGTGGGGAAACAAACGGGTGCTTTGTGCGGGTGGTCAAATTTCCGCCAATTCTGAACCTTCCTGCTTGTGATGCTCATTTGAAAGGTGGCTCTGGTGGATGGAGAGGGGTTTAGGATGACTCTGCAGAAAGAGCTGCTCATTTTTCTTTTTGGTGTAAACCTAGCTCATCCTCCTGTAGTGCACCTTGGGAAGCCTACTAGTATTTACCATAACAGACCTAATAAATTGACAACCAAACTACTACTATGTATTAGGATTGTAGACTCCTGGCTAATGTAACAAATCCATACGGTAATAACAATAGTTGTAAGCAGTGAAAAGTCATATAGAAATATGGCAACTTATAAATAAAAATAGATGGATGAATGTTCAGGAAAACAGACAAACAAATAAACCCTGCAATGGTGAACGGCTTTTGACACAGTGCCCTAGATATTTTTGAAAACTTATTTCAATCACAGGATTAAGCAGTGTAAAAAAAATGCAACAAAAATAATATTAAATCTCTCTTCTCTTCTCCCACCCTGTCCTATGTATGACACTGGGAAATCCACCATTGACTGGGAAAAAATTGGACTAAAGACAGTCCTGAGGCATTGATCATAGCAACACGAGAACAGGCGCTAAGCACTAGATATATAGAATGAGGGGGTCTATCATACAGGACCCGAGGTACAGTCTTTGCAGAAAGGCATCCAACTCATTGTGAAAGATGTAAGATGCAGGCAGGTACATTATACCCTGAGCGGCAAAACAAAGGACTGCCATTGTGTATATTGATGGGCCAGACTATCACAAGTCTAGATTTTTTTTGAAGGGATTGTTCCATAGAATATTGTGGAGAATAACATGGCTAAGATTCTGTAAGACTTCCAGATCCAAACAGTCAGTTAATCAGTAGACACTGTGGTAGTAACCAGGGACCAGAAGACAGCAATGGTGGTAGAAGTAGTGACACCAACTGAAAGCAACATCAGAAAAAAAAGAATGAAAAACTCAAGGAGTACCAGGGCTTGAAGGATGAATGAAAGGGATACAGAAAATAAAAGGAGAAATGATCCTAGCGATGGTTCAAAAACCCAAGGCTGTGACTCTGAGAGAGTGCTCCAAAATACCTCAGAAATATCAGAATTCTCTGTGTGAACATCAGAAGAATGCAATTGACTAAATCAAAATAATTTAGGGTTAGGATCAGCCAGGTTTATATTCTTCTAATGATATTTTTATGCTTAGCTTTTCTTTCTTATTTAGATCAGATCCCCATATAATGATGAAATATTTGGGGAAAAAGATGCAAATCAATATTCCAACACTGGAGGTTATGATAGAGAAAATCTCCACAGCAACCATATATTTTCCTTTTGTGGTCAGGTATTTTGGAACAAAGGACAACCAGACACTGCAGAAAACCAACATGCTGAAAGTGATAAACTTAGCTTCATTGAAAGCATCAGGCAATTTCCTTGCTAGTTAGTTAGTTTACTTTATTGTCATTGCACCTCGTGCAATGAAATCAAACACCATCTTCAGTGCACATCATAACCATGAGTATGAAAATAAACACAAACACACATCCTTCACCCTTCACACATTGAATTGGAAACCCCAGACACCACACCAACACTGCACTATACAGCAGAATTCAAAAGAGCTACTGCCCTGGGATAAAAGCTGTTTTTCAGCCTATTTGTCCTTGTTTTTATTATTCTGTACCATCTAGCAGATGGTAATAGTTCAGAAAAGGTGCCCAGGATGAGATGGATCTTTAAGAATGTTTTGAACTTTCTTAAGGCAGCGGGAGCTATAAAGCTCTTCCAAAGAGGGGAGAGGGCAACCAACGATCTTCTGGGCAATGACATTAACCCTCTGGAGTGCTTTCCTATCTATAGGATAGCCACTTTCCTATCTATAGGAAAGCCACTATGAAGCTAATAAAGGCAAGGAAACCCATGTAGCCCAAGACACAGTAGAACATGTAGTGGGATTCTTTATCGCATTCCAGGACTATTTCTTCTACCATTGAACTCATGTTAGCATAAGGGAATGGGGGAGACATTATCAGTCACACAGTGCATATAATCCCTTGAACAAAGGAGCAACCAAATACTACTGACATGGCAAGCCCCCCATTTGCTGATCTTGGTCCCAGGCTTGGTGGCCATAAAAACCAGAACCACAATGACAGTTTTGGCTAAAATGCAAGAAATGACCACTGAGAAGACAACTCCAAAAGCAGTTTGATGAAGGACACATGTCACCTTGGATGGTTGGCCAATAAATAGCAAAGCACACAAAGAAAAGATAATAAGAGAACAATCAGGAGAATGTAGGTCAGTTATTGGCTTTAACAAGAGGAGTATCTTGGTGTTTAATAAAAATCTAGAATTTACAGCTGTAATGAAAAAACAGAAAATAGCAAATCCCCAAAATTTCTTCTTAAATCAAGAAAGTTAATACTTTTGGAAGACACAGATCTTGGTTATTGTTTGGGTATTGATCTTCTGAACAATGAAAACAGTCATCCATGTCTAGAAAAGAAAATATTAGTTTAGAAATAGGATAGTTTTGAAATCCCATTCACTAATCAAATAAGAAACTAACAGTCAAATAATAATTGTTGACTTTGAATCTGAAAGCAAGTTTCTATAATTAGCACATGTATCTAACATCAGTAATGGCTAATAAGGGAGGACATATAATGCATTTCAACTAAATGAAATTCCAGGATGGCTGAAAATGTTCTTTTTAGAACCAATCAACATTATTATATTTGCTTTTTGTATATTAAAAAGAAGCCATGATGGGTAAGTTTGTGAACTTGTAATATTTTAAACTGGAATTTGAATTTGTAATTTGTAATTCTTTATGATGCCTTCAGAGCATACTGTATGCCTACAGACCCTTTCTGATGATGCTACCAGAGGCAGATAAACTAGACAGTAAATGAAATCCAAAAGTCATCTCAAGGAAGTCCAGAATCCATTGATGGGTCTTAACCAGGAGTAGGTTTCTACCAGTTCTGTCCACCTCTGTAGAACCAGTAGCTCTGAAGAGCAGCAGACATAGAACCGGTTCTATGTCTGCTGAGGTTTTTGCTCACCCTCCCATCTGGGTTCTTACCTGACCTTTATTTCCTGATTTTTCAACTTCAGCTGCCATGCGAGGCACAGCAGGGAAACACATCATAAGTCACCGAACTTCATAAATCACGGAACCGGTAGTTAACCCTGTTGTATCCCACTGGTGGTCTTAACTCACAAATTAAGAATCACAACATTAAGAGTCATTTTACTATTTAGGAGTTCAGGAGATCAAATAATATAAGGATGGTAAGAAATCCAATGTGATATCTGCTTTTATTTTAATTTGCAGTTGAAATTATTATTGTTGATTGCATAGTCAGCCACATATTTTGATTAGATTTGACATTTTTGTCCATCTATCAAGTATTTCCCATGGACCTGGAATAGGGAAATGTTATTTATATTATGGTTCGTTGCACAGTCAGAAGTTTAGCCTGAATTTGGCATTTTTATCCACCTATTGAGTCCTTCAGAAGAATGTGGGATAGGCAGATGTTAATTTTGATGGAGTTAAAAGTGTCATTGAATACCACCTCTGCATTGGAGGATGTAAACTGTTCTGAGTAAAGCTGGCATACTCATTGTAGGAAATATAATCCACAAGGACTGTGTCAGAAATCTCACAGCACCAGAAACTTCAGAAAACAGTGTCAAGAAACTCAAGCCAGCCCTTCCCTCTTTAAGAAAATCAAGAATCACCAGTAGAAAGAGAAAACACAGAGTAGCCCTGCTAACAGAACTGACAATAGAAACAGTTAAGTAGAGTCATTAAGGTAAGGAGAATCAACCTAATAATAACTCATGGAGGCAAAACTGAAACTCCCTTTTTTCCTGCCCCCTGACAAGATTAACCCCACAGAATAGGAAAGACAAAGGTCCTGGGACAGGATTAACCCATTAAGGCAGGAAGACAGGATCCAGGGCAATCACCTAACTACAAACACACAAATAAACCCATCAAGCTTCAAAGGGAATTAAGCATAAAAGGTTCAGATTAACCCTTTCAATCTGCTTGCAACCCAAGAACGCTTGAACTCTGTCACACCTGCTTTTTGCCTTCCTTCATTAAATAATCCCTCTTTCTGGCAGCTGATTCAAAATTCTTTTCAGTGTCCATAGTTTTTCCCAGCTGGGAATGAACCCAGGAAAATTTCTTCCAACATGGCTTCAGTGTATCTTCTTCACTGTATTTCAGATATTCTTCCGGTGCTCTTTTTTCCTTCTTTTCATATATCTGGTAGAGTTGCAACACTACATGCTTACCTATTTTCCTTGATAAGTAGAATCAGCAACATTACAGCATGCATGAAGCATGATTCATTGCCATTATTTTTCTGGTTTTTCTCTCTGAGATTTTTAGTTCTATTTACATCTAGCTCCTATTTCAGCTGTACATATTTGGGATCTTGTGGTTCTCTGAGCTTGCTACTGTTCCTGCAGACATTTCATTATTTGGTTGTGTAATATTATCACTCCATGGAAGGGTGAAATTAGCTAGCTGTTTTTATTTGCTTTTGTTCTCTAAGGACATTTACATTCTTGAAATCTGGCATCCCGGATTGGTCAAGCACGCAGACACTGGATTGGTCGAGCGTGTGGCACTGATTGGCCGTTCGGAATCGACCGCGATTGGCCGAGCCGATCGCGGGCGATTCGAACGGCTGTCATTGGCCGCAGCGCCCGGTACCAGATCCATATAAGCCGCGGCTTCACCCAGCCCCACTTTACTTGTGTTTTTCCTTAATAAATGAGCTGAACTCAAGTCACTGCCTCACGTCTTTTGTTCGTATTAGCCAATACGACACTGGCGACGAGGGTGAGATTTTGAAGCAAGTCCCACACCGCACGTGGCACACGGAACCGCAACCGGCAACATGGCCAGCGGTACCGCGCCACCCGCTCCCTTCAACCAAGCTGCTGAGGACTGGGAATCCTA
>NC_142008.1:114732345-114747529 GCF_049901715.1 Pseudonaja textilis
CCTGACAACTGATTTGCATTTATGACAGTTGCAGTGTCCCTGGGGTCATGTGGTCATCTTTTGTGGCCTCCTGACAAGCAAAGCCAATGGGGAAGCCAGATTCACCTAACAATCAGTTTACTAACTTAACAACTGCAGTGATTCACTTAACAACTGTGGCAAGAAAAAGCATAAAATGGGAGAATACCAACTTAACAAATGTCTCACTTAGCAACCTAAATTTTGGATTCAATTGTGATCATAAGTCAAGGATTACCTTTAGTAGACCAAACAGGGAGAGCTAGGAAAAAAAATGGAATGCCAAGAGAACCAAGGAGAAAAGCTTAGCCAGGTGTCTAGGGATGGTGACCCCTCATCTTTGATTACTTGGCTACTAATTAAACTTAGGTTGACCCTGAGATTTGGGGAAACTCTTTTTTAAGAGAGAGCTTCTCCCTCTCCTTGGCCAACCTATGTACTTCCAGATCAAATTGTCCAAAGCTTATTCTCAGAAGCCCACATAGTATTGCAGGTCCTTGTTTCTTGGAAATAGGGGAATATTTTCAGGAGCCAAGGTGGTCTCTATTGATTATGCAGCACATGGTTCTCTGTTTTTGGCAGCCGGGTTTTCTTCAGCAGAGAACATAGATAGGACAGTATGGACTTTTAATCTTACTTGCACTGGTAGAGATGGAACAGTTAGGTAGGAAACCATAAATGTTAGCCTCAAACTCATCCCTTTGACATCCTGAAGGTAGATTCGTAGCATTGAGGCAATCTGCATCCCATTTTCTCATCTCTAATCCTCCCTAAATTAAAGGGCAGTAGAAGAACACAAGCTGACCAGGATCTCCGCAGCAATCTGTGAGAGCAGAAATGAAAGAGTTAGTCTCCCTTAGCTGCAAAAGAAGAAGGCCAAACCAGCTTTCTGGTTCATGCTGGAAACAGCCCAGGAATCAAATTTTTGGTCTAACTTGGTATAGGACAAGACCAAACAATCTTGGGCCATTGCTCTGAGAACTGTGGCAATCAAGGTAAAATGAATACAGATAGTTCTCGACTTACAACCATTTGCTTAATGACCATTCAAAGTTTCACATGCCACTGAAAAAAGAGACATGACCAATCCTCACACTTATGACTGTCTCAGCATCCCCACAGTCACATGATCAAAATTCAGGTGCTTGGCAACTGGCATGTATTTATACAATCGTTGCAGTATCCTGGGGTCACATGATTACCATTCATTACCTTCCCTGCCTGGTTCCAACCAGCAAAGTCAAGGGGGGAGAACTGGATTCATTTAATAACCATTATGCAATTCACTTAACGACCATGGCCAAAAGGTCATTAAATTAGGCATGATTCCAATGGTGGGATTCTACCAGTTTGGACAGGTTCTACAGAACCGGTTGTTATGATTCTGCACAGTTCAGAGAACCAGCAAATCATGCCCCTGGCTGGCCCCACCCAGTTTCTGCCAAGTTCATTGTTTATGTGCAACATTGCTTGCATGCCTGACATTGCTGACTGTATTCTTCCTCACCCAGTCATTCCTTAAGGTATTTTCCCCCTCCCAATTATCAGCTGTTCCTATGATCTGCTGTACCAGGATTCCCTTCATTTACTTATTGCTTCACCCAGGAGGCTTCCCTGAGGCTCAGGAAGGAAAAAATTGGAGGGGGGGCGTAGCACCAATGCCAGAAAAAGGGGGAGCCACACCCACCCAGTCACATGGCTACACCCAGTTAGTCATGCCTACAGAACCGGTTGTTGCAAAATTTGAATCCCGTCCCTGAATATAAGAAAAAGATTAATGTATCAGTAAAATGCAGTAGGAAACAGTACACATCATAGCAATCATGAGCTCCACAACATTGCTTCGTGTCTTTCTTTCCCTCCTTTTTTATATGCTCAATCTACAACTCAGTGTTGGATGTTATGATTCTTCTCTCCTCTAGGAAAACCCTTGGTTAAGTAGGGCTATTAAAATAGCTGGAGCCAGCTTACTTTTCACAACAAAGGACAAATTACAGGCATGAGATACAAAGAAAAAACCCTACAAACTAGCTAAGATCCTTTCCCATAGAAATCAAATAGTTAGTAAGCTACAAAAAACTTGTGAAAAGCAAACAGCATAACAGGAAAGTCAGGATATTGCAACCAGGTGCAAACTAATAGCTACAAAGGATCAGGGAAAAATAGATTGGACTATAAAACAATTACTCCTACCAAGATCCCGGGAAGAGATCCCAATCTCAAATAGGAGTTCAACACACACAAATCAAAGACTTCATTTACAAATCAAAGAATCTGAATTGTATAAGAGATAGGTTTTCTTGCTCACTTATTAGATTAATCCTAGGAACACTGTGAGATTTCTTACCTGCCTTCCTATTAATAAACTGATTCTGACTTTCAACACAGCTGACCAAATTATTTTGCATTTCTCCCAGCCAGGAAATTTGAATTCCACAAAAGGAAAGAACTTTGCCTATTCTATAAAGGGCAAGGCTTCTTTTTTCCTTTCCCCAATTGGCAACTCAGCTGGTTTCCTGGCCAACCTAGCCACAGGACAGGGTCCAGAGATCAAAACCCAGCTGGCATGGACCTTCTTTGTCTGGGGAGACCATCCACGGACCCTGTCCGGGAGGCATGGGGTAGTAAAGGGAATCCTTGAGACTTGAACTCAATGGCTGCTTGAAAGCAGATGAGTACCACTTCAAATTTAAAATCCTAGAACTGTGGGCAGTAGAAGAGAGAGAGAAATGCTGTGTGTCTGTGTGTGGGGGTTTTGACTGCGGAAAGCACTGGGATCCCACCTCCTCCGTTGACCTCTAGCCACACCCCAACCTGCTGCTAGTTCAAAAAGAGCAGTGACTGGCAGGATTGGGAAAGCAAGGGGGTGGTCACGGAGCGTAAGACCTTCTGAAGGACGCAAGGATAAGCTGAGTGGGATATGAAGTGAGAAGTGACTAATAAAAGAAAAAAAATAACTAGGGGAACTCCAGTGTCTCCCAGAGCAAACCCTGGGATTTCTACATACTTCTGAAATTAGTTAGTTAGATAGTTAGGAATTTGTGAAGTTGTGAAGTTATGAAGTTGTAGGAAGGGCCCATACTCGTCTGCACTGGGGGCAGCAGGTCCTCCCAGTTTCCCATTTTTTTAGAGGGATCTGCAAACTGGTGGCGGAGAATTCCCTAAGGAAAGAGGTATGTCCATACTCTGTAAGGGAACCAGAATCCTCTTCAGACTTTTTTTTCTGAAAACTGATGTGTAGCCCGGCTGCAAACAAGTGTCACACCCCACATCAGAAGGGGAAACATGAGAAGTTGCAGCTCGAGGGTGGTAAATGCCCCTTTAGAAAATTTGCTTGAGGCATGGGATGAAAAACAGATGCCATTCCTGGCCGGAATAAATAAGAGGAAAGCGGAGAAGATATGTAGACAATTGGCTTTGCTAAGGGAGCAAAGGGAGGCAGATTTGGCCTGACAGCGGTACTTTTGATTTTAAAATTTTAAAAGCGCTTAGACTCTAAATCAAGACCAGCTAAATACATACTGGTATTGTTGGCCTGAACTTGCCAGAACCAAAGACCTTACTATGGGAAAGATCAAGCTAAGGAAGAAACCCATTTCATGGAAGGGAAAACTGAGACAAAAATAATAGCTCCCCTACTGAGCAAACCAGTAACGGGAGGAGGAAGTGGCAGATATAACTATATTCGGAGACACACTCCCTTCTCTGCCTCAGATCTTGTTATTTGGAAGAAAGACACACCAACATTCAGGGCAGACCCTCAAGCAGTGATCTGAACCCTGAAATCAATAACAGAGAGCCACAACCCATCCTGGGAAGACATGAATCAATTACTGCATGTTTTCCTAACTCAGGATGAACTGTTGAAACTATTTGAGAAAACAACACAAATAGCCAACCAACCAATTATCCCAGGACAAGCTGCCCAGGAAAGAGCTGTATGGCCAACTCAGCACCCTGATTGGGATTACAATAATGCCAATCACTGGAAGGACTACAAAAGGGCAAAAGCTAATCTAATGGAAGCCCTAGAGGAAAAAAGCCCCTCAACTGCTCAGAATTTTAAAAGACAACCCAAAGGGAAAAGAAAAATCCTGATCCCTTTGGGGTACATCTCTCAGAGGCAGCTGTGACATATGCTCACCTAGACCAGCTGCCAAAAGGACCAGAGAATTTTAGCCTCAGCCTTTGTGGACCAGGCTACTCATGACATCAGGGATTACTTTCACTGTATTGTATCTAACTGGCCCACCCTGGAAATAGCAGAGTTGCACGGGATTGCAAACTTTGTTTAGGACCAAAGGGATAAATTAAAAGAGGAAGAAAAAGATAGGAAAAGGAAGATAGAGAGACATGAAGAGCTAAGAGTTTTTGCTGCCATGCACCATAATACCAGGCAGATAGCTACAAAGGATCAGGGAAAAACAGACTAGACTATAAAACAATTACTCCTACCAAGATCCGGGGAAGAGATCCCAATCTCAGATAGGAATTCAACAGACACAAATCAAAGACTTCATTTACAAATCAAAGAACCTGAAGTGTATAAGAGATAGGTTTTCCTACTCACTTATTAGATTAATCCTAGGAACGCTGTGAGATTTCTTTTCTGCCTTCCGATTAATTAACTGATTCTGACTTTCAACACAGCTGACCAAATTATTTTGCATTTCTCCCAGCCAGGAAATTTGAAATCCACAAGAGGAAAGAACTTTGCCTATTCCTTAAAGGGCAAGGCTTCTTTTTTCCTTTCCTCATCAGATTTATTTATTCATCTGAAATTTCAAATAACAAATATCAGTGGAGACTTTATTTCAAGGTCTAGAACAGGGATGTCAAACTCAAGGCTGCGGGCTGGATCTGGGTGTCAGGGTGCTTAGATCCAGCCTGCAGGGTCAGTCTGGAAACAGCAATGGACTGATCCACAATGCATCTGCCAGTGAAAATGGAGCTCAGGGGCTGTGTGGCTCCCTGCACTCTGTTTTTGGCTGTGACAGCCTCCAGCAGCCCTTTGCCGGTGCAAACAGGGCCCGGTGGGCATGCACAGCCTTCCTGGGCTCTGTTTTTACTGGCGGAGGGTTATAGGAGGCTGTTGCAGCCAAGAATGAGGCATAGGGGCCAAGTGCACCCCCTGAGCTCCATTTTCACTAGCAGGGGCTTATCAAAACAAACTAAAAACAAAACAAAAAGATAAATGTTTCCCTTTTTGCATTTGTGCATGCAAGAAAGGACCAGAAAGGTGAAAGGGAAAGATGAAAGACAAAGAAAAAGATGGGAAGATGGGAAGAGACCATGGAAGGAAAAATAAGGAAAGAAGGGAAGGAAGAAGAAATGAGAATGAAGAGGGAAGGAAAAAAAGAAAAGGAAGGAAGGAAGGAAGGAAGGAAGGAAGGAAGGAAGGAAGGAAGGAAGGAAGGAAGGAAGGAAGGAAGGAAGGAAGGAGATTATGAGAGTGAGTGAGGGAAGTCCTGCATTAGCACTTGGCCACCACAGGTGCCCCAACACATCAACCATGGTCCCACCCATCTGGAGGGCTGGGAGGCATGGCCATGGTGGGCAACCCATGTCACACCCACCATGACTCCACCTACCCTCATCATGGCCATTCCCCCTCAGCCCTCTGAGGTAAAACATATCCCTGAAGCAGCCCTTAATAAAATCGAGTTTGAGACCCTTGTCTAGAAGAAGGAGAAATATAACTTCATCCTAAGTATTCAAAGAAATAAATAAAGAACCCTCTCATAAGTGGAGAAACATCACTAACATATTTCATTAATTTATCTAATCCAACACAGTGCGCTATCACTGCTCTATCCCCCCATCCCTATTTTTAAATTAAGACATTTCTAGTTATCAAGCTTCCTCTTTCATTAACACCAAACATTGGACACACCAGCAACAGCAATAGAAAGTATGGATGATACTTGTAAAAGTTTCATATCACAAAAGTAGTTTTGTTTAATTAAAAGGATTATCTTCTTCCACTTCTGAACAGGCCCAACCTTTTTCTTAGTGTAATGACAAATAGGTTCACCATCACGGTTGTTAGGGATACACCCTAGCAGAATGTGCACGGCAGGCAGGCAGGCAGGCAAATATGTGAGATAAATGTTTTTGTAGCTTACACTCAGTAAAACAGATACACTGTGCTAGTTAAATAGTTTATTCCAGTAAGAGTTTTAGCATAGTCAAACAGTCCATATATCATTCACTAGTTCAGTCCGTCTGGGGATTATTCAGTTGCAAAGTCCAGTATTGAAAAAAAGAGGTCAGTAAACTTACAAATATCAGTCCAGTAATATATCTCCTCACAGTAGAGATATGAAGAAGTCAAACCTCCTTTCTTCCTTCGACGTTCAAAAAACTCAGCAGCAGGGAACACGCAGTTATCAAACCATCAATCCAGCAATCCAGCAGGTTCTCTTGCTCCCTCTTATGGCAGTTTCACAACCGCACCCAAAAACTACATGCTTTGCAGTTTAAAGTGACACACACTTAAACTTACTATCATAGTTTATATATATTATTTTACCCAAACTACGTTAGGTAACCTTGTTATTCCTAACAACGGTTATAGGAGAATATCCAGATATAGGCAGTTTATGGAGTTGACCCTACACAAAAGGTGTCAGGTTTTGACCTTTCTCACTAGCACTGATCAACTTTGAACAGGATCTGTACCCAACATGGTGTCTGCCAGGACTCCTTGTTTATGTGGGGCCTTGTGCCTACCCCTCAGTGTGACTGTGGTGTCCTCGACAAAATATCAGATTGTGTCCGAATTATCATTACGAGTTTACACCATTCCAAGTTCTGATATTTTCAACATAAACCACCCTGTCCTTGAATGGCTGGGTGGACTGGACATTAACATTTGAACCATTTGAGTCCATGTATTTTCCATATTCTAAATAAATAAATAAAATTACAATGGCATTGAAAAAAGTGACTTATGATCAGGGGTGGGATTCTACCAGTTCACACATATTCGCTAGAACCAGTTGTTAACATTCTAAGCAGTTCAGAGAACCGGTTGTTAGAAGAAATTACTGGCCTAATCCTGTAAGGAAGGAAGGAAGGAAGGAAACATTCTGGTGTTGCTTACAGAAACTGCCTCTCCGTTAATCCTTATTACATTCTTGGCAGGACGAGACTTCTTTGCTGGTACTTTACTTGTGTGGAGTGACCATTCAAAGTTACAATGGCACTGAAAAAAGTGACTTATGACAATTTTTCACATTTATGACTGTTGCAGCATGCCCACAGTCATGAGAGGCCAGGAGAGGAGATGGTGCCTCGATGTGAATGATATTGAGTTGGCCACACCCAACCAATAACATGACCACCAAGCCATGCCTACCCAGTCACATGACCACCAAGCCATGCCCACCAACTAAGCCATGCCCACAGAACTGGTTGCTAAAAAAATTGAATCCCACCCCTACTTATGATCATTTTTCACACATACGACTCATGGTCGCATGATTAAAATTCAGACACTTGACACCTGTGACTCATATTTAGACAGGTGCAGTGTCCCAGGGTCATGTGATCAACTTTTATAACCTCCAGGCAAGCAGTCAATGGGAAAACCAGATTCAGTTAATGACCGTATTACTAATTGAACACTACAGTGATTCATTTAACATCCGTGGCAGGAAAAGTCATAAATTAGGGAAAAATTCACTTAACAAATGTTTTACTTAGCAACAGAAAGGCTCAATTGTGGTCATAAGTTGAGGACTAACTGTAGTTACTTTCAGGAGAGGAGCCAATGTTTCATTTCTTTGACAAACTTCCTGAAACAAACATTAGTATTCAAATTTACCTGGATTTTCTGCTAGCATTTTAAGATATTTCTTAATTGATTGTTTTGTGGTTGGAATCTATTTTTAAAACTTAGCAGTTACCGTCTCCACTCCAGAGCTCAATTCTCTAGAAATTTAATAATAACTCACATGTTTTCCCCATCCCTTATTTCCAGCAACTTGAAAACAGGCATACAAATGTTTTACAAGTTGACAAAAGTATCATCAGACAAATGCAACATGTTTAATGTCACACAAAGAATTATTATAAAATAATTAAGCTAAATTCTTGTTTTGACAGTACAAACACCCACTTTCCAGTTTTTCCATTGAAAATGTTTAACAAGGGCTGTTTCTGATCAGCTGTTCATCACATCCTGCCCCAAGCACATTGGACTACAAGCATAATTCATAATTTTCAATCTGCAGGCTATAGCCTTCACATCCTTCCATTTAAAGTTTTTCTGACCTTCCTGAAATATTTGAATGATAAACCATTTGTTGGTAACAAATATTCACAGTGAGATGTTGGACTTCAGTGAACAAGGCATGGATAGTAGAGTTTATAGCTGATGAAAAATAAGTGTTAATGGGCAAGGCCCTAATTTGGGCATGAAACACAGATAGCATCTTCAAGTAGAAAGAAGTTCTGGAGTCATTGTAGATTTTTAATTACAGGTAGTCTTCAACTTACAACCAATCATTTAACTTAATCTGCATTTAACACAATTCTTCCACATAGACTAGTGTCTAAACTTCTGGACCTTGGGCTTTCTAATTCAATCTGCCTTTGGATTATAGATTTCCTCTCTGGCCACTCACAGAGGGTCAGATTAGGTAATCATACCTCTTCAGCCCTTATTCTTAACACTGGTACACCACAGGGTTGCGTGTTGAGTCCCTTACTTTATACTCTTTATGTGTATGACTGCATCCCCACTCACACTAGTAATACTATTGCTAAATTTGCAGATGATACAACAGTGGTGGGACTTATCTCTGAGGGGGATTGTTATGTCCTGAGGACTCAAGGAGTTCTCACTCAGGTCCACTCACTTGTGTGGGCGTTATTCCCCCATTCCCATTGGTCAGTTCTCCCCAGCAGCCAGCTATAAAAGCAGGCTGCGGGGTCCAACTGGCTGCTGATTGCTGCGAGCCAGTTCCAGGCTTGGCAAGCACGGTCAGCCCTTTATTTGTAAAATAAAGTACTGTTGCACTCATGCTCTGGTTCAGCCTCTCATTGCTCAAACTTAACACTGGCGACGAGGATGGGATGGCTACCAGAAGCACCTTGCAACCGCTGAGTCACTAAGCCACCGATCTACAGCCCAGAGAGAGCGATCGGCTGGCAACAAGGAAACGCTGATCCGCAGCCAGAGAGAGCGGTCAGCTAGCGAAACGAGTGATCAAAAAGAGCAAACGCAGATTCACAGCCAGAGAAAGCGGTCTGAGTCAAATAGTTAGAAGCGTCTGTAGCCGCTTGTTAGCCTCGCTACGGGGAAAGTGAAGCGCTGCGAGCCGCAGCCGCTCTGCATTTGGCGCGAAATTCAAACGGGTGTCATTTGAATTTTGAGCCAGTAGGAATCACAGCACAGCGCTGTAGAGAGTCATTAACGCCCACTTTTTTTTTTTTGGCGCAAATCAGGACACCTCCAACGGCTAGCAGCCAACGTGGTAACCCAGAGAGAGAGAAAGAGAGGGTAGCAAAAAACCTCTCCAGAGCTGATATCACTAGTAACTCACGAGCGTTCGTAGTCCCAGAGAGATTTCTCCCGCAGGTAGCCCAGCCGTTCCAGCACCATGAGTTCCAATCCAGTATTCCCGGCGTTTAAACCAGACGAAGAGAAGTGGGAATCGTATAAGAACCGTTTCAATCATTACATCGATGCGGTCGGCCTGTCGGATGCGGGAGAGCATCGGAAAAAATCCTATTTCCTAATTTACTGCGGAGCCACCGTTTACGATACCGCTGCAGCACTCGTGGCGCCGAGAGAATTAAAAAACGTTCCGTGGTCCGAGTTGCTTGAGATCCTCACAAACCACTACGCTCCCAGGCCTTCACAAATCGCCAGGAGGTTCACGTTCCGAATGAGGAAGCAATCAAGTAAGGAGACCATCAACCAATATATGGCCGCCCTCAGAACAGCAGCCCTGCACTGCGGGTTTGGAACATACCTGGAGGACATGCTCCTCGATCAGTTGGTTTGTGGGGTCAAGGATCTCAACCTACAGAGGCGACTGCTAGCTAAAAAGACCTCAACCTCGCGCAAGCGTAGAGGAGGCCCTAGCAGCCGAGCTAGCAACGAACTCAGCCACCGAAATTCAGGGCCCAAGCACCAAGCTAGCAGCGTTCCCAGTCCATTCCGAAGAGGTGGAAGCGGAGGAAGGCCACAACGATGAGCGATGTCCATCGCCTCACCAATGACAGACGGTCACAGGTAGGGGCCAAACAAGAATACACCGGTCCACCCAAGCACATCACCCTGTGCCTAGCCTGTGGGGATCACATCAAAGGGCCACCTGCAAGTTTAAAGGAGCCATTTGCAACAACTGCCATAAGAGGGGGCACATTGCGAGAGTCTGCCAAGCCCCCAAAGCGCTGCACAAAGACCCCGTCCTCGCACCGGGACCACAGAGGCAAGTATTAAACTGTCGCACGCACCGCCTTGCCAGGCGTACTTGCCACTCTGTTAGTAAAATTTCTCTCTCCGTTTCCCTAGAAGGTAAACCGTGCCACATGGAGGTTGACACAGGGTCAGCGCTCTCAATAATCTCGTGGAACACCCTCAAGAGACTCCACCCCAGCCTATCTACTACCCGGCTTCAGAGATGCCAGTTCGGTCTGAAGGACTACCAGGGAAGGCCATTCCCGTGATCGGCAGAGGCAAGTTCTTTGTCAGTTTTAGAGCTTTTAAAGGCCACCTACCTCTAGTGGTAGTTAACGGCAATCTACCCACCTTATTGGGGCTCGATTGGTTTCCCCACCTCGGCCTAGGGTTAACAGGAGTCCATGCTGTCTCAACCTCAGACACTGACTCCTTATTCGCTGACTACGCAGATGTGTTCAGCGAGGAGCTGGGGTGTTATAATGGAACCCCCATCTCGTTCACCGTTGACCCCCAGGCAGTCCCAATCAGATTAAAACCACGTAGAGTTCCATTTGCTATTCGACCAAAACTAGACGCTGAATTGGATAAACTACTAAAACAAGGGGTCATTGAGCCAACAGATTTCGCCAAGTGGGAGACGCCCATTGTCACACCCTCAAAAAGATGGTAGCCTGAGAATTTGCTCGGACTACAAGACAACAATCAATAAATATTTACAAGTTAGCGCCTACCCGTGCCCGTCATTCAGCACTTATTGCACACATTCGAACCGGGCAGTATTTTTGCTAAATTGGACATGTCTCAAGCATATCAACAGTTCCCTGTTGATAACCAAACAGCGGAACTTCAGACCATCGTCACTCACAGGGGTGCCTTCCGATGCAAGCGTCTCCAATTTGGCGTAAGTGTTGCCCGGGTATTTTTCAATCCCTCATGGAGCCGGATTTTACAGGGCCTCCCTGGTGTAGTACCCTACTTCGACGACATCTTGGTCTCGGCCAGGGACAGACCCCAACTCTTCCAGAGAGTGCGAGCAGTGTTAGAGAGGTTCAGACAGCATGGCCTCAAGTTAAAAAAAGAAAAATGCGCCATTGCCACTAGACAGGTGGACTTTCTGGGTTATAAAATTGACGCCTCTGGCATTCACCCCCTGGAGTCCAAGGTCAGGGCGATCCACGAAGCTCCCACACCGACCTCCAAAACGGAGCTACAAGCTTTCTTGGGGCTCCTAAACTTTATGCATCCTTTTTGCCCCATAAAGCCTCAGTAGCCGAACCCCTACACAGATTACTAGACAAAAAGTCACCGTGGCACTGGGGGCACAAAGAAGACCAGGCGTTTAACGCCGTCAAATCACTACTTACGTCAGAGGCAGTGCTCATCCAATTCGACCCCAACCTTCCTTTAGTACTGGCAGCAGACGCATCCCCTTTTGGAATTGGGGCGGTCCTTAGTCACCGACTCGCCAATGGCGCCGAGGCCCCATCGCTTTTTTTCTCCAGGACGCTCTCGGCCACGGAGCGAAATTACAGCCAAATAGACAAGGAAGCCCTAACAGCTGTTGCAGCCGTGAAAAAGTTTCACGAATTCCTTTTTGGCCACTTCTTGAACTGGTCACCGACCATAAGCCCCTCCTGGGCCTACTGGCCGGCGACAAACAGACACCTCAAGTCCTCTCCCCTCGGATGACAAGGTGGGACGCTTTTCCTAGCGGCCTACTCATACAAACTTATCCACCGCCCGGGCAAAACTCTATCCCACGCTGACGCACTCAGTCGCTGCCCCTTACCCGCTCCGGCTGAAGACCCAGCTCCTGTCAATGCCATTTTTGAAATCACCCAGTTGGACCTGCCCATCACCACCCTTGACATCGCCGCCAAAACCAAGGCAGACCAAACGCTCGCCCAGGTGCTCGACTGGGTGAGGAGGTGGCCGGGAGGCAATGTTGATAACAAATTCGCACCCTTTAAGACTCGCATGCAGGAGCTGTCCAGTTTGCAGGGTTGTCTACTGTGGGGCACTCGAGTGGTCATCCCGACCTCGCTGCGTGCCGAGTCCTGGAAGCATTGCACGAGGGACACCCGGCATTGTGAGAATGAAGGCGTTGGCACGCAGCCACGTGTGGTGGCCGGGTCTAGACGAGGACATTGTCAATTGGGTAAGTTCCTGCAGCATTTGCCAGGAATCCCGTCCTGCTCCCCCATCGCCACCCCTACCAGATGGGAGCGCCAGCGCCCTTGGTCTAGAATCCATATTGATCTGGCCGGCCCGTGCATGGAAAGATGTTCCTAGTGGTCGTGGACGCTTATTCCAAGTGGATGAGCGTGGGCGCAGCTATCCACGACCACCACACTAGCAATCACCAACGTGTTAACGCGCCTGTTAGTTACCCATGGACTACCCGACTCCTTGGTCTCCGATAATGGCCCACAGTTCGCATCAGTAGAATTCAGCCGTTTTGCAGCCAACCTAGGCATTCGCCACATTTTCACAGCCCCATTTCACCCTGCGAGTAATGGGTTGGCTGAAAGGGCCGTCAGGACCACCAAAGAGGCCCTCGCTAGGTTTGGCAGAGATGACTGGCACCACAAACTCTCACGGTTCCTGATGAGCCAGCACTCAACCCCCTGTGCAGTCACCAATAAGTCCCCAGCGGAACTTCTGATGGGCCGGCGCCTGAGGACTGTATTAGATAGACTGCACCCACAATACTGCCCTGACTCTCCCCTCGCTTCCACTTGGGGTTAGACATTTTATGTTACAGGAGCCGATATTCGCAAGGAATTTCGCTGGGGACCCACTTTGGATTCGGGCGAGGTCATCGCCGTCACGGGCCGAGATCATATAGAGTCAGGCTGGAGGATGGTCGCGTCTGGAGGAGACACATAGACCAACTCAGAAGGCGCCTCAGCAACCTCGCAAACAAGAATCCAGAGTCTCCAGTCGAAGGGGAACCGTCCCATCCGCCACCCAGCCACACCGCACCCAGTGACCAGTCTGCGCCAGCGGTCGCCCGGTCAGCCCAAACTCGGACAACAGCGCCCAGAGAGTTGATCAACCGGATCCAACCCACAGAGTTTGACTCAGAAACCAACCCGGTGGTTTCGAGGATGCCAGTCCAGAGAGAGTGTTGGCGACACTATGCCAGCTCAACCGTCACAGACTGATACCGAACAGTCAGACAATGTTCCCGAGTTGCGCCGCTCCGGCGCCAACACAAACCCCCATCTACCTCAAGGACTATGCGTGTTCGCATCTGGGGGAAGGGGTGTTATGTCCTGAGGACTCAAGGAGTTCTCACTCAGGTCCACTCACTTGTGTGGGCGTTATTCCCCCATTCCCATTGGTCAGTTCTCCCCAGCAGCCAGCTATAAAAGCAGGCTGCGGGGTCCAACTGGCTGCTGATTGCTGCGAGCCAGTTCCAGGCTTGGCAAGCACGGTCAGCCCTTTATTTGTAAAATAAAGTACTGTTGCACTCATGCTCTGGTTCAGCCTCTCATTGCTCAAACTTAACAGGGATGAGTCTGCCTACTGAGATGAGGTGGACCTGTTGCTTTCATGGTGTGAAGACAACAACTTGGTCCTCAACACCAGTAAGACCAAGGAGCTTATAGTGGGTTATAGAAGGAACAGATCAGACATCCAGTCCTTACTTATCAATGGAGACCGAGTGGAGCAAGTGGCCACTTTTAAGTTTCTGGGTGTTACCCTAAAAGAGGACCTGACCTGGGGTGCCCATATTGCAGCCCTGGTCAAAAGGGCTCAGCAGAGATTATACTACTTGAGGCTTCTCAGAAAACAACAACTGAATGAGAAACTGCTGGTGACCTTCTACTGCTGCACCATAGAGAGCATTTTAACATACTGCACCTTTGTATGGTTTGCCAATTGCACAGTGGCAGATAGGAAAGCACCTCAGAGGGTTAATGTCATTGCCCAGAAGATCATTGGTTGCCCTCTCCCCACTTTAGAAGAGCTTTATAGCTCCCACTGCCTTAAGAAAGCTCAAAACATTCTCAAAGATCCATCTCATCCTGGGAATCCTTTTTTTGAACTATTACCATCTGGCAGATGGTACAGAATAATAAAAACAAGGACAAATAGCCTGGAAAAAAGCTTCTATCCAGGGCAGTAGCTGTTTTGAATTCTGCTGTATAATGCAGTGTTGGTGTGGTGTCAGGGGTTTCAAGTTCAATGTGTGAAAGGTGAAGGATGTGTGTTTGTGTTTATTTTCATACTCATGGTTATGATGTGCACTGAAGGTGGTATTTGATTTCATTGTACGAGGTGCAATGACAATAAAATAAAGTAAGTAAGTAAATAATTGTTTGAAGTTACAATGATCTGTACATTGCACAGCCAGAAATAGGGCTGAGAAAAGATCTACAGACTCTTACATCCTGGACATAAAATGTTTCTTCTCTCCTCTGGATGCCACTATAGGTAGGGCATTACATGCCAAAACAATTAAACGCAGATATAGTTTTCTTCCCATGCCATCACTTTGCTAAACACCTAATTTTCATAGCACCGTCTTAGGCCTAAAGATATTTATCCACGTAATAGGCTGCATTGATATTATCTTTCTCATGTTCTCATCTTTCTCATCTTCTCACCTTTCCTATTATGTTCTCTGTTCCATACTAGCAGGCTCATAGACCTGCATTCCCATTGGTCCGGAAGACCCAGGCCGTGATTGGACGATATAAGCATCTCTGATTGGTTTGTACAGGGCTTGCTGCGATTGGG
>NC_142008.1:115262474-115307153 GCF_049901715.1 Pseudonaja textilis
GCGTGCATAAGCGCACCAACGTGCCTACCGTCCCTGTCCTATTGTTTCTTTTATTTTTCTTTTATTTTTCTTATATGTACCCATTTCATGTATTCATAACTATGTATACACTTATACTTATTATCTTGTAAACAATTGACAAATCAAATCAAATAAAATAAATGTCAAGTATTTCATCAGGGGAGATGGTTGATGCTTGATAATCAGTGATGATGTTTCAGACAGTTGTGATGCCATCATTGTCATTGATGTCCTCTAAACCAAATAAGATGGCGTTTGGACATTTCTGTTCGCACTCAACAGCTTCTCTGATGAGGATTGGGATATCATTATTTGTCTGATTTATGTTTTTTTGTGGATTGGGTTGTGGACTGGGCTGTGGTTGTTAGGTAGAGATGTGGCTTGTAGCTATTGGATGTTCAGATTTTTGTGTTGTGTCTTTTTGTTCAAGGTTGGATAATCTTTCTTTTAAAGCATCCAGGGATGCTACTATGGTTTCAAGGGATGTTATTCATGTTTCTATGGTATCAACTCTTTCAAATAGATCCAGTTTGGGTCTGCATGATTTGCAGAGGTATGGAAACTCATTGGATGATTCTAAGTATTGAATCATTTGCTCAGGTAATCCCAAGCAGTCATGATGAGCGTATTTGTTACCTAGAGAACATTTGATGGAATTTTCATTATCCTTTCAGACTATTTTGTGAAGGAAATGGAAAAAAATTTTCTCAAAACAAATTTTCAACAAAGAAAGAATCAAATCGTCTGTGATTGTAACATTTTGGGTACTCATATTATATTTGCTCCTTAAGAATATCTGTAATATTTGTTTTGCAAAATGCAATACCAATGATCCAAGCATTATTCTTCATAAATACTACCAACCAGGAGAACTCATTATTGGTGCTATAGTTTCTCAGTTCATGATTGCTTCCAAAAAGACCAAATTCACAAGACATCCCTCTCATGATGTGATCCCTGAGTTCATGTAAGGAACTGAAATTTGCAATCCATGGGATGATTCTACTCTGATAAAATTTCAGACAAGTAGTATTAAAATTTAGTAATTACTAATATTTTACTACTATGAGGAGGATAGGAAGGAAGGAAGGAAGGAAAGGAAGGAAGGAAGGAAGGAAGGAAGGAAGGAAGGAAAGAAGGAAGAAAGGAAGGACAGGGGAAGGAGGGAAGGAAAGTAGAAAAGGACATCAGAGTGATTTGTTTGATATCTGCATTGTATTTTGTAATTGCTTAGGTCTTGCTGCTATGAGAAAGGAAGGAAGGAGGGAAGGAAGGAAGGAAAGAGGGAAGAAAGAAGGTGGGTTTTTTTATATTTTCTTTATATTTTGTCTGCTAATCAAAAGGAACTTGTACAGTTTTAGTACTGAGAAATGCAAGAGGTTTCTACTTTTAAACATTTTCCAGTGAAAGTTAAATAGAAAAAGTTTTCCTTCCATTTCCATCTCTTTCTCTCTCTCCTGTTTGGTTTGTGTGTAAGAGAGAGAGAACAGGAGAAAGAATATACGTATCTATTTAACATGTGTGAGTAAATATAACCATTTTAACACTTACAAAATATTGTATACATCGTACTAGATCAAAGAGAGTACCATTCTATTCTGATGAAAATTGGGCAAGTAGTATTAAATTTTAGTAACTGCTAATATTTTGTTATTATGAGGAGGGGGGGGAAGGGAAGGAAGGGAAGGAAGGAAGGAAGAAAAGAAAAAAATAATGATATTTGCATTATGTTTTGTCGGTTAATCTAATGGAACCTGTACAATTTTGGTACTTGAGAATCATAAGAGGTTTCTATTTTTAAACATTTTCCAGTGAAAGATAAATAGAAACAGTGGTCTTTCTATCTCTATCTCTGTCTCTCTCCTGTTTTGCTTGTATGTAAGAAAATGAGAACAGCAGAAAGAATATACATATCTATCTAAAATGTGTGAGTAAATATATTAGCTTTTAACAATTACACAATACCTCATCCTAGATCAAAGCATAGAACTACTTCTTCTTGATGTCTGTCTTAGTTCAGTATGAAGTTAGCAGAAATATATTGTATTGAAATGCAGCACGTATTTCCCTGGAAGCAACTTGACAATTCTGATTTTTGAATTTCACTCTAGTTCAGTGACTCAAG
Source organism: Pseudonaja textilis (assembly GCF_049901715.1). Taxonomy (NCBI): domain Eukaryota; kingdom Metazoa; phylum Chordata; class Lepidosauria; order Squamata; family Elapidae; genus Pseudonaja; species Pseudonaja textilis. Next base: position 115,264,621 of record NC_142008.1, read on the forward strand.
CCTACCAACATGTTGTAGCCTTGGTGTTTGCTGTAAAGGAGATTAATGAAAATGCCCAGATCTTAACCAATGTCATCCTAGGCTTCAGGATCTATCACAGCTATTATAATGCACAGTGTACCTATGCAGCCACAATGTAATTGCTCTCTTCACCCAGTCAGTTCATCCCTAACTATAAATGTGACCTTCCCAAAAAATCTGATAGCCATAATTGGGATCCAAACTATTATGAAGTTCTGTACATGGCAAATATCTTGACCAATTTCAAAATTGCACAGGCTTTTATGAGAGAGTAATTGTTTTAAAATAATATTTAATATTGATTAATAAAATAATATTAAAATACATATATATTTATATGTTCCAATCTAAATGTTTAATAGTCACTTGTTACATAAGAACCCCAGCTAGTGTAGTAATGTATTCAGTACCATACAAACATAACTTGGCCTTGAAATTTTAAGGGGAGTATGGGAATGAGACACTTTTTTTTCTTTTCATTCCCTTCAAAAAAATTTAGCTGGGATATTGCTCTGCTGCAGAGAGAACGAGCCAACATACCGTCTTCCATTGGATGTTCCCAAGTAAAATTCAACAGCACAGGGGGATTTTCCATCTCCTATTGCATTTTGGAAGGACATGGGTTGGGGTGTTATATACTGATATTGGCAAACTGACACAAATATTACTACAAAATGTGCTTCCCATGATTTTGAAAAATGGTATCTGCTTTGATTTCACAAGAAAACTGTCTGAGGCTACCTCAATGACATTGCTTCAATAGTAGAAAGGATTCATGCAACATTATTTTTTCTCTTGACATGAAAAACTAATACGGTGATTGTTCTGGGTGAATTTCAAAGTATAGTGTGAAATAAGCCAATATGGAAATATTTATGTATTTAATTGTTTCTGAAATTGTGGTTACCTTTACAGCTTACACTAAAGTATGTTTCACCTTAATAATTAGTTTAATTGAATATTCTACTTTTTTTAGTATTGGGAGGTTTTATTTAATCACTCATGTATTACAATACATTAGTATCAGGACTTAAAGTCAAAGGTAGGCAGTACTGTTTTATAAATGAAACATACTGAGGATTTTCCTCAATAATAAACAAAGAAAAATATTTAAATCACTTTTATTTTTCTTCATTTATCTGTGTTCTCTTAGCTTGCCCATTCTTCTGCTCCAGAGATGAATATACAGAATAAAGCAATTTCCTTTCATTGGATGTTTCCCAATTCAGGTTATCAATATTATGGAATTCTCCAGCTTTATTTCAAGTGGACATGTCTGGGCATATTTTATGTTGGCATTGGCAGTCAGACAGAATTATTGCTCCAGAAAGTTCTTTCTTTTCACAGCATGGCATCTGTTTTGATTTCATCGAAAAGATGGTATGTTCAGTGAACTGGATATGATTGTGGAAGCATCCTGTTTAAACTAAACCTTGCCTGGAACAGCAGAGCTAATGCAGTGATCTTTCATGGAGAATTTCACAGAGTAATACCTTTAGGGGTTTACTTCAAATGTCAGAATATTATCAAACAGCAGGGAAAAAAAGGAAAAGTCTGGATCATGACAGCAGATGTGGACTTTACATCCTTCCTGTTTCAAATAAACTGGAGCATAGATTTCCTCCATGTCGCAATATCCCTGGCAATCCAATTTAAGGAAATGTCAGGATTTCAGAAATTTGTTCAGATGGGGAATCCTATTTTGCGTAAATAGGTTTCTTAAAAGAGGTTTTGGTTTCTTAAAAGAGGTCTGGCAGCAACTATTTGATTGTCTGATTCCAAACTTTTCCACTGACTCAGTGAACCAGAATATCTGCACTTGGGAGGAGAGGCTGAAGACTCTCCCTATAACCATTTTTGAAACAAGGATGACTGCCCACATTTACTGTGTCTACAACACTGTGTATGCTGTTACATATGCTTTGTATGCCCTGTATTCATCCATAAACAAGCAAAGATCGAGAATGACATTGAACATTCTTAAGGAACAGTCATGGAAGGTAAATAACCTTCTCAGAGGGGTGCACAATATTTCACCCTATCTGTTGATGCAAGAATAGCATTATCAGTTTATTTTATTTAATTGATCCTTGTAAGATGTTTGGATCAGAGCTTTATTTCCACGAAGAAGAATCAATATTATCTTCAAACTGGGTACTTATATGAACATCTGTGATCCAAGCAGAGAGCAGAGAAAAAAGTTGGGATTAGCTGCCCAACTTTTGTATGTTCTGTGCATTTTAACTAGCAATTTTGTTTTCTATTGTACAACAATCCCAGGATCCAGTTTTCATGCAGTGTGATGCCATTCCAAGTCTATTCCAATCTGGATGTGAATTATTTCTCTCTATTTAATTATTGGAACCTTTTATCCATGTTGGAATCTTTCCATTATCTTTGTCAGAATGGATAACATTTATGGCAGATCTGTGTTTGCTTATGGTTTTTTACCATTTTCCAGCAAGAAGCATTTGTGCAGAGGAAGAAATCTTTCCTAATGTTAAACCATGTACTCTAATTCAACTTTATATTTTAAAAAAGAAATATTATGAAATCTATGACTGTATGAGTCTGCTAGTTTTATTGGAAGCATGGCTCATTTCTAAACAGAAAATAATATTTCTGTAGTTCAAGAGGGCTTTGTAGCAACATATTTTATAAGATTATCCTTGATAGTAAGGTCTAAATTGATTTTTTTTAATTTCTAGAATTACCCCTTTTTTTTAGGTATTTCACTGATAGCATGTTCAACTTTATTCTAATTTATATATAAACTAGTTTTTATAGGTTCCAAACATTATGACATATTCATGTCACTATATCTACATAAGGTTGCATAATATTATGTTCTCATGCATTTTTATTTTTATTTTTTTAAAAACTTTCATACTGTTATTATATTCTTTTGGTAAAGAAGGAGGTGATGAAAATCATAACAAATACAATAATATTTTTTATGTCTCTCAAGTTTTGGAGGTTTTCAATATATTAAGAGACATTAGATTTGCCGAAGATTATCATATTTTTAATCTAAGAAATAAATAAATGTTTTATAATCTGTAGGAAATCAGCTCAGACATTAATCCCACAAAACCTTACAAATCACTTACCATAGAATAAAAAGCTTTAATATTCTAGACAATGATGCAATCTTCCATTGAAAGTACTATAACTGTGCTGAGAATGTGTTTTCTTATTTGATGGCAATTATATTGATGACATTTTGCAAAGCATCTATGTGCCATGTTTTTATCTCCTTTCCATCTTTTTCCTCCTTCCTGCCTAGCTTCACTATTTCCTGAGGGGAGTTTCATTTAATAACAGTGCTGGAGACAAGATTTCCTTTGATGAAAATGGAGAACTTGTAGGAAGATTCAATATCATAAACTGGGTCACGTTCCCAAACCAGTTCTTCCTTAGAGTTAAGGTAGGAACTATAGATCCAGACCCACTCTCATACCACCTGCTGACCATTAGAGATGATGAAATCATCTGGCCCACCTGGTTTAATCAGGTACATATCCATATTGATTGATCACTTTGACCAAGAATCCAAGAAGATTCTTGGAAATCTAGCAGAATTGCATTATTCTCAATTATTTTGGTGATAGCAAAGAAAAATTGTCCAAGAACTGAGCAAATCAGACACAAGAGAATATGTGTTTGATTTGCATATCCTTAAATGGCTATTCTAGTAAAATATTATTTGGTTCAATCATGGGAGTTATTGGGGAATATGAGTACTTCTAGGGATAGGTTCAATATTCATGTAATACATGGGGTAACAATAGGTAGATTGGTTGATAAATTCTACAGAGGACACAAACTGTATACTTTATGGTGATATTCTCAGCTATAGTCATTAGGTTCAGAGCCCTGTTCTTTTTCATTGAGTAAGTAGAACATACAATTAAAACCAAGGTAATGATTTGATTGCCAGAGGTGTATACCATTAGGAGCCAGGGATTATCACCATAAATACTCCTGGATTGCTAATAAGGAGATTCTATTTTATTGCCATACTATATGTTTTCTTATTCTACAGACACTTTGCTTGCAAATATATTTGTTAATTCAAAGAAGATATTGTGAAACACTGTTTTGTTGCTTTTTCTTTCTCCACCCTTTGAATAGTTTTATGCAACTTATATTAAAAGCTAAACAATGATCTCAAAAAGGATATTGGTAAATCATATTTTCAAGAGACTTTTACAAATATTCTCAGCATTCTCTGGATATTTCTGCTAAATTTCTGTTCAATGGTGAGGTTTCTTATCAGAAGAATTTCAGTTCTTCCTTCCCTAAAAAAAAATCAATGAAATTAGATACCACCATATGTTGCCAAAACTGTAATGGGAGAAGAATTCTGAGCACATATTGTTCTTGTTCTAATGTTAGTATTGCTTAAGTTCATGTATAGAAGGACACATCTTGCTGTTCCTTTCAGGACAAACTATCCAAATTACAGAAAACAAGTAAGGAATAGCTTGTAAATTGGGATACAAAAGATTAAGGGAAAAAGTTCATTGTTAAATTTACTTTCACATATCTGATATTAAAAAAATCTGATACCAATCAATAGTTTTAATAGGGTTAAATATATTATTTTGTTTGTTTTGGTCCGAGATCTCTTAGCTTCAATTTTCTTCAAAACTAGAGGCAGCCACAGAATCCAGAAGCTACCCTTGCAACAACAAAAGCTTTAGAATTCACAATTCATTACGTCGCTTAAGTTAAGTTTACAATTAAGGGGAGCTAACAAGAGAACTGCCTGCAATAGCTGAAACATCCAGTTGAAGTGTGGAATAGGAAGTTGCCTGATCTATGAATTAGGACCTTGAATAATTTATGTTTCTGAGTGCCATTTCAGACAAGTCAGAAAGGATGGAAAGTTGCTGTTCAGCACTGCAACCTCAAAATGTTGCAATGACAGTTGATGGGTTATTGTTTTTTTTTAAAAAAAAAACACCTTAACATATTTTATTTCCTTCATGGGCAGATATCACCTGTCTCCCTGTGTAACTGCCCTTCAGGTTACAGAAAGGCCAAAATAGAAGAAAAACCATTTTGTTGCTATGATTGCATTCTATGACCTCAAGGAGAGATCACAAACCAAACAGGCAAGAGATGTTCCAAAAGAAGCTAGATGTCCTCCATCATTTATATATTGCATTCAGTTTCTCAACCATGTACAATGTTTCACATCTGTGTACCCCATTTTTCAAGCACCAACAAGCACCAGCATTTATCTGTTCCCAGCTGCTTTTTCTCCTCATTCACTACCTCTTCTTTCTTAGTTACTTTCTCCTTTTCTTCTCAGCCAGCACAGCCAGAGCAGAAGCTCCCTTTTCTATCTTGCTTTTTGGACCCACACTATCTGGCAAACACATGGCAATCTGACCCTTTTGTAAAATTGCACTGTCTTCATAAACAGAATAACACTATTGTTATTTTGTTATTCTTTTGGAGATCTAGTCCAAACCCCTGATCAGACTACTAAACCTACACCATTTAGGATAAAAGGTTATACAATCTCTTCTTCAAAAACATTCAGTGTTGGAGCATTTACAACTTCTGGAGGCAAATTGTTCCACTAATTATTTGTTCTAACTGTTAGGAAATTTCTCCTTAAATTTAGTTTGGTTCTCTCCAGGGGTGGGATTCTACAGGTTCACACCTATTTGCTAGAACCGTTTGTTAACATTTAAGCAGTTCAGAGAACTGGTTGTTAGAATAAATTACTGGCCTAATCCTGTAAGGAAGGCAGAAAGGAAACATTCTGGTGTTGCTTACAGAAACTGCCTCTCCATTAACCCTTATTACATTCTTGGCAGGACTAGACCTCCTGTCTCAGGAACGTCTCTGGAGTTCCCCGCCCCTCCTTTTCTTGTACTTTGCTTGTGTGGTGTGTCCATTCAAAGTTACAATGACACTGAAAAAGTGACTTATGACCATTTTTCACACTTATGACTTTTGCAGCATCCCCACAGTCATGAGAAGCCAGGCAAGGAGATGCATGCCTCAATGTGAGTAATATTGAATTGACCACACCCAGCCAGTCACATGTTCACCAAGCCATGCCCACCAACTAAGCCATGCCCACAGAACCAGTTGTTAAAAAATTTGAATCCCACCCCTGGTTCTCTCCTTAATTAGTTTCCATCCATTGGTTCTTGTACTTCCCTCAGTGCTTTGGAAAGTAGGTTGATCCCCTCTTTTTTGTGGCAACCTCTTAGAGTTTGGAACACTGCTATCATGTCACCCCTACTCCTTCTTTACTTCCAGTGTTGGAGCACCCACAATGTCTGGAAGCAAATCATTCTGCTGATTAGTTATCTAACTGTTACAAAATTTATCCTTAGTTCTAGGTTGGTCATCTCTGCTATCATATCAGTCCTAGTCTTTCTTTTCATTAAACTACACATACCCAATTCATCAACCATACTTCACTACTATTACTGTTAATCTTCTCATCACTCCTTATCACCCATCCCCTCCCACTTGTGACTGTATGACTGTAATTTTGTCGCTTGTATCCTTACAATTTATATTGACTGTTTCCTAGTATGATTTGATTGCTTATTGTACACTATGACTATCATTAAGTGATAATTTTCAACTCTTATAATTTTCGGCACTTGATGAATGTATCTTTTCTTTTATGTATACTGAGAGTATTTGTACCAAGACATTCCTTGTGTGTCCAATCACACTTGGCCAATAAAGTATTCCGTTCCATTCCATTCCATTCCATTCCAGTCCATTCCATTCCATTCCATTCCATTCCATTCCATTCCATTCCATTCCATTCCATTCTATTCTATTCTATTCTATTCTATTCTATTCTATTCTAATGTTTTATCCTTTCTTGCTCTTCTCTGCACTCAACATCTTTTTTTATACCTTGACAACAAAACCTGAATGCAATGTTCCAAGTGTTGTCTTACAAGACATTATAAAGTGACATTAACACTTCACATGATCCTGATCCTATCTCTGAGAGTGTCAAGTGACCAAAAGACCATAAATATATGGGGGATAGGCAGGCAGAGTTGGCCCATGTCCCAGAGTGAATGGATTTGGAATGGCTTGAATTTGGATGGATACTCCAAATGACCCAAGATTCTCAGTTGACAAGAAGGAGGGAAATTATTGTGGTCACTGAGCAATATGCTCAGATTAAATCTCCCTTTAAAAGCCTATTGCTTAGAGACTGAAATCTTTCAAACTGTTGTGATAAACTAACCATCCATTTGTACTCATACCTACATAGAACTACCTAAAAATGGAGCTTAGTCAATTATTTTCATCCAAACAGAAATACACATGAAGAGACTATACTCCTACTATCATTGCTTTACATTTGTATACTACTCAACCCTCTGCCTTCCTGCAACTTATTTGACTTAACATAAATTTCCAGTATATGTTTTGATAACCTGATTCTCAGATTGGTGGCCTCTCTCTGATTTTTTACTTAGCTTTGTTTTCACAGATATGCACACATGTTTCTAATGTCCAGATGATCAGTATCCAAATAATAAGTAGGATTTCTGCCTTTCCAAGAAAATGACATACCTCTCTTATGAAGCAACATTAGGAAGCAGCTTGGTGACAGTGGCCATTATCCTTTCTTTCACCACAATTTTTGTACTAGGAGTGTTCCTGACATACCACAACACACCTATTATTAAGGCCAACAACTGCAGCCTGTCCTATACCCTCCTTAGCTCTCTCCTCCTGTCCTTCCTTTGTTCTCTTCTTTTTATTAGTCAACCCATGAAAATCACCTGTCTCCTTCGACAAACTGCTCTTGGGATCATCTTCTCAGTAGCTGTTTCTTGTATGCTGGCCAAAACCATTACTGTGGTTCTTGCTTTCATGGCAATTAAGCTGGATCACTGATGAGGACATGGGTTGGGAAAAAAGTTAACCTTTTCCATTGTTCTTTCTTGTTCTTTTATTCAAAGTCTTCTGTGCATTGTGTGGCTAGGAATTTCTCCCCCTTTCCCAGACTTGGATAAGCACTCCTTCACTTCTGAAATTGTTGTTGAGTGCAATGAATGGTCAGTTGTCATGTTTTACAGTATGTTGTCTTTTATGGTTTTCCTGGCTATTGTCAGTTTTATTGCAGCTTTCCTAGCTAGGAAGTTACCAGACACTTTCCAGGAAACCAAGTCCATCACATTCAGCATACTAGTTTTCTGCAGCGTGTGGTTGTCATTTGTCACTGCGTACATCAGCAACAAAGGGAAATACACAGTGGCTGTGGAGATTTTCTACATCCTGGCCTCCAGCGCTGGGCTTCTGGCATGTGTCTTTTGCCCAAATGTTACATTATTATAGTGAGACCTGATCTTAACAAATGAGAGCAGTTAATAAAAAGAGGAAATTGACCAAAAAATTTCCTCAGTGTTTCATTTCCACCTCAGAAATAACATTAATCCATTTGCAATGAATTTATCACCTATTAATTTGAGTCTTACTTTAAAGCAGGGGTGGCAAGCTGGATTTCTTGGAGGGCCAAATCAGTATTATAGTTCTCTATGGGCTGGTGGGGAGGGGCAACAGGGGACAGTGGATGGATGCCTTGCGCAGCACTCCACCAGGCAAAAATGGGATGCAGAGGAGTCCACACATGATCCCACCCATGCCTCATTTTCACCCTCCATGGCCTCCTGCTGCAGCACTCTGCCAGTTTTCAGCCCATTTTGGGGCCATTTTCCTTAAAATCCTACATGATATGACATTAGAATCTTAAAAGACCTAAAGGATAATCAAAAAATTTGCACTGAAAATTTTGTAGATGAATAAACTAATTGTATTACTATTTTGTGACTATTGCTGATACATTTATTACAATTATTATTATGATTAATGTTGCATTTCTACTTAAAACTAATTGGGCCCAGACAGCATGCTGTGGAGACAGATATATATATGGATCTTTGGTTGTTGGGTTTTCTCCGCGTAAGATTGAGTATCTAGGCAGCGTTTGATGAAGTCTCATTCATCATCTTCAGGCTTCTGTCTTCGGCTCTTGCTTCACTCTGAGAAGCAAGAGCCGAAGACAGAAGCCTGAAGATGATGAATGAGACTTCATCAAAACGTTGCCTAGATACTTCAATCTTACGCTGGAGAAAACCTGAACAACCAAAGATCCACATACAAATACCGCGAGAACCTCAGAAAACATATATATATATATATATATATATATATATATATATATATATATATATATATATATGTGTGTGTGTGTGTGTGTGTGTGTGTGTGTGTGTGTGTGTGTGTGTGTGTGTGTTGTGATTGGAAGGTCCAATCCTGTTAGGAACTTTGAATCTGATGACTGTTAGATCGTGGATTGATGTCAGAACCAGGGAACGTTACTCCCTTTAGTTTGATTTGATTGTGAAATGACTGTTGAATTTCAAAAGGGAGTCTTAACAGTTTTGCTTGCAGTTTTGAATGAGAACTTACTCCCTTTAGTTGATTTGATCGTGAAATGACTGTTTGAATTTCAAAAGGGAGTCCTAACAGTTTTGCTTGCAGTTTTGAATGAGGAACTTATGGAGTCTTCAGGTGAAAGTAATAATTTAGATAATCGCTGGGTGGATGTCAGAAGCAGGCGTCTCCTTACGAGAAGAAACCAACGGGAGCACAGGAGGAGGGCAGATCAGTAATTAGACTAATTAGCTGCTGCTCTATAAAAGGAAGAGGGATGACTCTGCACTCTTGTCGGGAACAAATTGTTTGCAAGGAGAACCGAAGACTTTGGCTTGGAGGATTTAAATCTGAAATATCTTGTTGGGACTTGGATTTATTGGGACTGTTAACTTGGACTATCTTGTGGAGGCTGGCTGCGGCTGTTATCAGTGAAGATTCCTGGTTGCTGCCTTTATTTGCGAGGACTGCTGCTTTCAGCCTTATCTGTTTATTTTTGGAAGGTGGGACATAACATTTTTGTTCCCGACCCAAAACAAACCATCTTTCAGGTAAGATGGACTTATAAATCAACTCTGGTGTGTGATCGGAGAAGAGGAATATGTTTGCAGCGTATTTGTGAGACCAGAAAAAAAAATTTGTTGCCTGACAGAGTTCGGGAAATCTGCCAAAAAATTGATTAATTTCCATTTAGCCTGATAAGAGTCCGGGAAGTCTGCCAAAAGACAGGACATCTGTGTTAATTTATTCCTTTGAATTCGGTGTTGTGTACGTTTGAATATTTTGAGCTTTGAAACTTCGTCTGCTCATCTGAGTTTATAGGTAAGACATTACATTTTTTGCTTTCAAGCCTGAAAAACTATCATCAAACCAAGATGGACACAAAAAAACTGCAGAATTTGATCGAGCAGCAACAGTTACAGATAAATCAGCTCCTGCAAAGCAATGTGACGCTTCAGAATCAGGTAACACAATTGCTGAATTATGTTTCCAGCTTACCAAGCCCTGCTGCTGTTCCCCCTGCCCCTCCTGTGAGGAAAAGCCCAGTATCCATGCCGGAGAAATTTTCTGGGCAAATGGACATGTTTCCGGCATTTCTGGGTCAGTGTCAATTATTTATGTCCTTGAGGCCTGAAGACTTTCCAAATGATCGGGCCAGGACAGGATTCATTCTCAGCCTTTTGTCTGGGCAGGCTGCCAAATGGGCTACTCCCTTATTAGTACAGGATAGCCCATTATTAGACAATTTCCAGGGATTTCTACAACAAATAAGGGTAATGTTTGAGAACCCGATTAAATCACAAACTGTGGATAGACGGTTACGGGACATTACTCAGGGGAAACGTTCCCTTCAGGAATACGTTGCAGAATTTCGGGTGCTGTGTTTGGACTCCAACTGGAACGAACCGGCTCATATGGCTACATTCCAGGAAGGCCTGTCTGATGCCATCAAAGATGAGCTGGTCCATGCAGAGAGGGCTTTAACTTTGGATGCATTGATAGTTCAGTGCTTACGAATTGAAGCTCGTTTGCAGCAACGTGGACGCAAACAGCTCAGTATGGAACCATCTTCGTTTTTTCGTGCACAACCCACGCCACCGAGAGTTTTCCAACCCATAGTTATGACAGAGGAACCGTTGGAGTTGGGAGCACTCCGCCCTCGCTTAACAGCACAGGAACGTTCGAGACGGTTCCAGGAAGGCTTGTGCCTTTATTGCGGGGGTCTGGGACATTTTGTTAATTCCTGCAATCGGAGAGGGAACCGCAGACCCGTACCTGAAACCACTCTTGGCTCGTCAGGAAAACAGGGTAGACCTGACCTTAAGGAGGCCTTAGGTCTGGTACGTTTCACATCTAGGCCCCTCACTGAACCTGTTACAGATACTACAGTGGTTGGAATTTATGATTTACGATGGAAAAAGGGACGATTCCAGTACTTTGTGGGAAGAGTAGAAAATGAAACGGAGATCCGTTATTGGCAGGATGTGGCCAAGGTACATGCCCCAGACCTTGTTCAAAGATATCATGCAGAATTCCCTTCAAAACCACATCCTGAACGTAAGACTCGGGGGACGGGCCCTGAGGTGGGGGATAGTGTTGTGATTGGAAGGTCCAATCCTGTTAGGAACTTTGAATCTGATGACTGTTAGATCGTGGATTGACGTCAGAACCAGGAACGTTACTCCCTTTAGTTTGATTTGATTGTGAAATGACTGTTGAATTTCAAAGGGAGTCTTAACAGTTTTGCTTGCAGTTTTGAATGAGAACTTACTCCCTTTAGTTGATTTGATCGTGAAATGACTGTTTGAATTTCAAAAGGGAGTCCTAACAGTTTTGCTTGCAGTTTTGAATGAGGAACTTATGGAGTCTTCAGGTGAAAGTAATAATTTAGATAATCGCTGGGTGGATGTCAGAAGCAGGCGTCTCCTTACGAGAAGAAACCAACGGGAGCACAGAGGAGGGCAGATCAGTAATTAGACTAATTAGCTGCTGCTCTATAAAAGGAAGAGGGATGACTCTGCACTCTTGTCGGGAACAAATTGTTTGCAAGGAGAACCGAAGACTTTGGCTTGGAGGATTTAAATCTGAAATATCTTGTTGGGACTTGGATTTATTGGGACTGTTAACTTGGACTATCTTGTGGAGGCTGGCTGCGGCTGTTATCAGTGAAGATTCCTGGTTGCTGCCTTTATTTGCGAGGACTGCTGCTTTCAGCCTTATCTGTTTATTTTTGGAAGGTGGGACATAATATATATATATATATATATATATATATATTTAATGTGTATTTTAAAAAACTGTATTAATAAAACATAGAAGGGTGTTGGGTTAGAAGATCTTCAAGATCTTCAAATCCACCTTTCCAGGTGCTGGTGAGATATTCTTGATTCCCAAGGGAAAGGATGTCGTTATGATTAAATACCCCACATTATCTTCACTTCTCCCCTCCTATTCTCACATCTTGCTAAGCCACCACTTTGGCAGCCATGGAGACTCACTTTAAAGATGGCTCCAGGGCTGACAGAAATACATGTTGCATCATTTATAGCATGTTAAGAAAAATGTCCAGATATTCTGGAAGTTTGTATAAAATGTATCTAATCAAGATTGCTCAAGAAAGGAGTCATCTTGGACTTCTAAGCTTATTTTTCATATTAATTTTTAATATCTATTTTTAATATATCTATCATTAAGGTCAACAATTGCAGCCTCTCCTACACCCTCCTCATTTTTTTTCCTCCACTCTTTCCTTTGTTCTTTGCTTTTTATTGGTCAACCAATGAAAATCACTTGTCTCCTTCAACATACTGCTTTTGGGCTTATTTTCATGCACAGTTCATGAGATAATGCAAATTTTATAGAAAAAAAAAACTTAATATAACTTTTATGAAAAAACATTATTTAGGAGTTACTTGTCTGTTTTCACTGTTGATGTTGAAATCACTGTTTTCCCCAGGCATCATTTGGAATAGTCTTTGCAAACTATGACCTAACTGCACCATGGGAATAAGCTGAAAAATTGGCAAGATTATTTCCTCACTTCCTTCCTTGCATCAGAAAGAACTTTGGTGAGGTAAACATCTGCCCTGTTCTTATAATCTTGACTGACTTCTCATTTTCATTTGGCAACTTCCTGTAAAATACAACAGAATGTAGCCACAACTTTAAAAATAAAGGATACATTCCCTTTGGTCTTTGAAACTTTGAATACAGAGGACTTGTAGCTCAATAGCTGGTTTATTCTCAGCTTATTTAGCTTTCCAGCTAAAACCTGACTGTTTCTTTGGAGAATATTCCACCAGTCATGGGCGAAATGAACAGATTTTCTGTAGGAACATTTGGATACCTTACAGTTGGAATATTGGTGTTAGGAGTTTTCCCTATGACCATTTGCAAATGGACAAGGGATGACCCCAGTCCATTTTTTTCACAAATACCATGAACCAGGAGACTCCATATTGGTGGTATAATTTCTCACAGCTTTGTAGTTTCAGAGACAATCACATTCACAAGAGTTCCTTTTGAAGACATCTCTGCTGTATTTATGTAAGGAGTTGGATGCTTTAAACATCTGTGGTATGTCTGTCCTGCTAATATTAGAAGTGGTGACAGTACAATTTGATTACTTTTGTGTGTGTGTTTGATGGGGGGAGATAGGGTGGATTTTGGATGGGAGAGAGAGAGAGTGATGATATGTAGGTAGGTAGTTATATGATAGAAGGTAGATAGTAGATGGTGGATAGATAGATAGATAGATAGATAGATAGATAGATAGATAATGATAAAGACATGGCATTTCTGTCAATGATCTAGTAAAACAAAAACATATAATCTAAGTAAGTGTTTCTTTCTATTTCTTAAAAGTCACTTTTCTTAGTTTAGGAAGACAGAAGAGTTTGTCAACTGTAGAACTTCATTCTTGCAGATATTGATATTTTCAGAGGAAGGACAGCTGCCTTTATATTACATTTTTGGGAAGTTCTCTTGTGGGAGGATGGGGAGTATCATGTAATCTGCAACTCTTACATTGCAAAAACATATGGACTACACAACTCAATCAGGGCAAAACAATAGACGCAATCTACATAGACTTCTGTAAAGCCTTTGATTCAGTGGTACATGACATACTACTCCTAAAACTAAAATCTTATGGTATCTCTGGACAACTGCATAACTGGACAGAAGCATTTCTGTCAAACAGACAACAAATGGTCAAAATTGGGAGTGTCCTATCAAATTCCTATCAAATACCTGTCAACAGTGGTGTCCCCCAAGGCAGTGTTTTAGGACCAACTCTTTTCATACTCTACATAAATGACCTTTGTGATCATATCAAGAGCAACTGTGTTCTCTTTGCTGATGATGTAAAGCTATTCAACACCACAGACAATAATGCTCCCCTTCAAAAAGACCTTGACTATGTATCAGAATGGTCAAACAAATGGCAACTTCAAATCTCAACAAATAAATACTCTGTCCTACATATTGGCAAAAAAAACCAGAAAATAAAATACAGGCTGAATAGTCAAGATCTTGTTGATGATCCAGACTCTGTCAAGGATCTTGGAGTACTCATCTCTAATGACCTAAGTGCTAGAGCCCACTGTAACTACATAGCCAAAAAGGCATTAAGAGTTGTTAACCTAATCTTACATAGCTTTTTCTCTGGTAATATTACATTAACTAGAGCATATAAACCCTTTGCTAGACCAATACTCGAATACAGCTCATCAGTCTGGAACCCACATTACGTATCTGATATTAACACAGTTGAGAAAGTCCAGAAATATTCTAGACCTAGAAAACCTAGAACTACGCCGCCTTCAGTCCGATCTAAGTATAGTATATAAAATCATATATTGCAATGTCTTACCTGTCAATGAATACTTCAGCTTCAACCATAACAAAACAAGAACACACAATAGATACAAACTCAAGGTTAATCGCACCAAACTTGATTGCAGGAAATACGACTTCAGCAGCAGAGTGGTCAATGTCTGGAATACTCTACCTGACTCTGTGGTTTCTTCCCCAACCCCAAAAACTTTAACCTTAGACTGTCTACTATTAACCTCACCCCTTCCTAAGAGGTCTGTAGGGGCATGCATAAGCACACCAAATTGCCTACCGTCCCTGTCCTATTGTTTTTTATATATATATTTTATTTTTCTTATATGTATCCATGTATTCAAAACTATGTTTTTACTTATACCTATTATCTTGTAAGCAATTGACAAATAAAATAAAATAAATAAAAATAAAAGTATGTTGTAAATGAACCAAATTTTAAAATGGCAAGCATTAGTTCTTCCATGGATTTGCAGAAAAAATGAACTTTACAGAAGCAGGATTGATTTTAGATTGATATTTTTAATACATCCATATTAATGGTAGTAAATATCTGGAGATATTTCCAATATATTTGTTATTAATTCAGAGTTATTAAAATTGCAAGTGGGTGTCTTCATAAACATATGCATTAAATTATTTATTATTTTTCAACTGTATTGCAGATTATTAACTGAGACCTATCAACACATCTTGGCTCTGGTATTTCCTAGAAAAGAGATTAATGGAAATCCCCAGATCTTGAACAATGTCACCTTGGGCTTCAACAATATAATAACTATTTTAATCCAAAACTGACATATGAAGCAACACTGAAGATCCTCTCCATACCAGACAGGTTTATCCCAAACTATAAATGTAATTTCCAGAACAATCTAGTAGCAGTCATTGGAGGACCTAACTCGAATGATTTTTTTTTTTTTACATAGCAGCCATTCTAAGTCATTACAAGATTGCACAGGTAGTTTTTGTTCACAGAAGAGGAAAAAACTGAGGAAATCCATAACAATTCCCTTGCTTGTTAAATATGAAACATAAGGTTTTGGTTCCAGAATGTTGATTTGGCTACTAATTTGAATTGTATTTTAGACAGAATAAAAGGATAAAGAAAAAAATTGAACTCAGTCAGGGAAGTATGTGAAATAAGCCATAATATGGAAATATTTATTTATTGAATTGATGTCTGAAATTCAGCTTACATTTAGTATTTCTACTCAAGTATATTTTGCCTTAGTAGTTACTTTAATTAAATGTTTTATTATTTGGTAATATTGGGTAGTCATAACAGGTCATAAAAGAAATTAGTATCAGACCATATGATTTCAGTCAAAGAAAGGCAATATAGTTTTAGAACTAACAATATAATGTGTGTAATGAACATAATGAACAACAACAAAAAAAATCCCCAAAATAACCAATTGTTTCTAAGACAAACCCTTCTTTTATTCTGTTTTTCTCCAGATCAGCATTGTAGTTCTCTGCGGACTGGTTGGGAGGGGCAGCAGGGGAGAGTGGGGGGTGGGATGGATGCCTTGTGCAACATCCTGCCAGGCAAAAAGGGGGTGTGGGAGGTCTATGCACAACCCCCTTGTGCCTTATTTTCACCCTCCATTGGTATTTCCAGACAGGCCATGCAGGCCGGATTTAAGCTCATCACTGGCTGGATCTGGCCCATGGGTTAGATTGACACCCCTGCTTTAATGAGAATAAAGAAGCCCAGCAACAAATGTCTCTCCTACACCTTCCTGCTTCTTATGGCCAACCCAGGATTATCTTTCCCAGATTTGTATATATACTATTTCAATTCTGAAATTGTTGTGGAATGCAATGAAGGGTCTTTTGTCATGTTTTATAGTGTCTTGTCTTTTATAGATTTCCTGGCTATGGTCAGTTTTATTGCAGCTTTCCCAGCTAGGAAGTTACCAGATACTTTCCAGGAAATCATTTGTCCCTGCCTATTGTGTGCTGATATAAATACACAGTGGTTGTGGAGATCTTCTCCCTCTTGTCCTCCAGCACTAAGCTACTAGCTTTTGTCTTTTTTCCCCAAATGCTACATCCTCATGAAGCTACATCTGAATAAAAGGGAACATCTTATAAAGAGAATTATTTAAGCAATTGCCCTTTGTCTTTCTCCAAAATGGGATTAGTTAATATCTTGATGCATCAATTTGAGAGGTACTCTAAAGGTCAGTAATCCATTTTCATGGTCCTTGTAATAAGACTAGCCAAAGATATTACAAGCTGGAGTTTGTAATGATTTTCTCTGTTGGTATAATATTCAGAATAATGAAGCAGCTGCATTCTCACACATGATAAACATGTTTGCTGTTAAATTTAGAAGTTAACATGATATATTGAATATATTTATTAAAAATATTTCATACAATGTTTATAGGAAATGACAACAGCTAAATTAAAATGTATAAACATTTTTAAAAAATTGATAAATGTAAATTGTTATGATTCCTGAATACTGTGAATACTAAAATTAAACTAATACTACAAACAAAATTCACTGATTGACATATAAAGCTGCTTTTGGATTAAAACATTTAATTGTCAATATACAGTCAAACAGGTAGAAAATGAAGAAGACACATGATAGTTATCAATCACTAATGATATTTAATAGGAAACAAAAACATTGAACAATATAGAAGGCAAAAACAATTTTGCATGGATAGATAGATAAATAGGCAGACAGAATAACAGACAAATAAACAAATAGAGGACATCAGTGATGAACAATATGTGATAGGAAACATAAAGGTATAGAGCAGCCTGGAAGATATGAATACATAGTATATATTTTATATAATATTGTATAATATTTTGAGATTCTTAAGTAAGGACAGTAATTTTCTGATAAGAAATGGTCACTGAAATAAATGTTTTGACTTTCCTGGTGTAATGACTTGGGGCGTGGCACAAAGGCAACACAGTCAAATAAATAAGAGTCCCTTTATTATCTCCAGCTTTGCTGTCAATGTCCAGGTTAATTTCAGCTGGAGAAAAGCTCTCTCAGGAACAGGCTTTAACTGTAGAAAATTCAGTCCAAAACAAGATACATACAAACTGTAACTAAAAATCCAAGCAAACCAAACTGAAGTAATTAGCTTGACAGGGCAGAAGGAATTTCAGATTTGAAAGCATGACAAAACTTACACAGTTGGGAAGATGCCAGGAACACAGATAAGTCATGATGATGTTTACTCCCAACAGCTTGCTGTGTGCAGCTTCCTTATTTATACACTGTGTTCCCAGCTGCAGCTAATGAAGGGAATCAGGGCCCTTTCCTCCCCCATAAGCCATGGTACTCATGTTGCTCCCTTTTCTGTTCCTCCCTGCATGCTCTAAGATGAAGAGGGGATGGGCCTGGGTCTTCCTCTGAATTTCCTCTCCCTTGCTCTACCTCTCCCTTGCTCTGAGCATCTGGAACCTTCCCTTTCCCAGTTTCTTCCACAGCCAATTGAACCACACTCCATTCCCTATCAGCTGTTCAGCTTCCCCCTCCAAATCAGATTGATTTTGCATCTTATTTTTCTCTTTCATAGATATTTTTTTAAGTCTTAAGACCTTCCTTTTCCCTCCTCTCTTTCTCCTTTCTTTCTTGATCAAACTTTTTAGTCCATTAAAAATGGCTTCTTCTTCTTCTGCTTCTTCCAGCTCTTGTTGAATTTGCTGACTAATAGCAAGCGCCATTTCTAAAAAATAAAAGGCTTCTCCCATAGCATCCTTGCCTTCTTTCCTTATTTTTACATATTGTTTTCTTAGTTCATCGAGAGATAGAGTCATTATAAACTTTTTCTTCTTCTTTTTCTTTATCCTCTTCTTGTTATTAAGCCAACCAAAATATTTCCAAACTTAAAACAATTCCCCAAAGTCCCAAAGTCATCAAACAGTCCAAGCAAAGCACAAAATTCTTCCCTTTGCAGTTTCTCTTCCTGGGATGATATCAGTTAGGAAAAAAAAAACCAGTCTGTATTTTAAATCCTTTTTGCAGTTAGCTTCTAGTCTCTTAATCTTCAAGGCATCTCCTCCAACAAAGTCTTAATATTTTTTTTTCCAAACCTCTCCCTTCCCACTTGTAACAAAGGGCTTTAAATTTTTACCTTCTGTTAAAAAGCAGATTTTCCATGTCCATTTGTTAGTTCCGTAAGGGAGGGAGAGTAACTTTCTCTTTCAGCACTTTCATTCGCCGCTTTAGGAAACCTCCATTGGGAACATTGTAACATCCAAAAAAATAATAGTTTTCAAGGTATTGAATATGTCCTTAAAGTCCCGGTTCAGCCAAGAAGAACTTTCATTTGTAACTTCCTCCTTCTTCCTCCTGCACATTCTTAATCCAGTTGCCGGCTTCTTCGTGGCGGCCATTAAGACCACCGCTCCACCGTCTTGAGAAAAGGGGGTTTTGCCGGCTGGGGAGGGGGTCTGCGATACCTCTCAACCCCTGTCCAGATCCCCCCTATCTTCGGCTGCCCCAACAGGGCAGCCTTATCCTCCAGATCCGTCGGGATCAGAGGCACCAAGATGGCTAGCACGGCAGGGATCGCGCAGAGTCGCGAATCCCTGCCATCGCCGAAGCCTGGCAAACCGGAAGTCAGTGTGGTTCTATTTCTGATGGTTTGGTAACGTTAGGTTCTTCTCCTGCTCTCCTGCAATTGCATCTTGAGGAATCTCACCTCAGCTGGAGTTCCTGCATCTCCTGTGATTCAATATATTGCTGACTATCTGGAAAAGTCAACCAGTATTAATAGTGATTCATTATTTTTCAAGATATTAGTTTTTAATGGATCAGCAAATAGGAACATGAAACCCCTCTAGATCCTTATTTTTTTATTTCTGTTGAAGACCATCTGTGTCAGATCCTTTTACCTTTTCTGCATTGCTACTACCATGTTTTCCCCAAAATAAATCCTACCCTGAAAATATACCCTAGTCTGAATTTAGCATGCTCCTAATATAAACCCTACCCCAAAATAAGTCCTAGTTAAGATTGTCATCAGCCTGGGGGTGACAGTGTCTGGCAATGCAGATGAGTTGATTACCTATTCAAACAGCAGGCAAAGACAGAGGCAGAAGGAGGAACCCTATCTGGATGGACTGCGCAGAACATGGGAAAACTAAGTGGAGCATAGTAGGTGGCTGGCTATGGGAGATTCATCTTCACATGGAGGCACTAGCTGCACGTGGAGGCAAAAGCAGCAGGAAGGCAGATGATCTTGATTCTCCATGTGGGCTTCAGGCAAACTGAGAGAAGTGAAGACAAACCTCCTGCAGCCACCCATGCTTGCTTCTGGCCTACATGGCACATTTGGATTGCATGCATTCCCCCCACTTCTGTCTCTATTTGCTGCCAGTGCTGCCACTGCCCTAGCAACTCTTGGCTTTGCCACAGCCTGTATAGTGCATCTGCCTCTGAGCTTGCTTGTGGACCATGTGACACATCTGGATTGCATGCCTCCATCTGCTGACAGTGCTGCTATGTGAAAATGAACCTACCATTTTTTATTTTATTTATTTTATTTTTTATTTTTGTCAATTGCTTACAAGATAATAGATATAAGTAAAAACATAGTTTTGAATACATGGATATATATAAGAGAAAAAAAAGCAACAATAGGACAAGGCACATTGGTGCATTTATGCATGCCCCTACAGATCTCTTAGGAAAGGGATGAGGTCAATAGTAGACAGTCTAATGTTAAAGTTTTGGGGGTTAGGGGAAGAAACCACAGAGTCAGGTAGAGTATTCCAGACATTGACCACTCTGTTGCAGAAGTCGTATTTCCTACAATCAAGTTTGGTGTAATTAACCTTGAGTTTGTATCTATTGTTTGCTCTTGTGTTGTTATGGTTGAAACTGAAGTAGTCATGGACAGGTAGGACATTGCAATATATGATTTTATATACTATACTTAGATTGGACCAAAGGTGGTGTAGTTCTAGGTTGTCTAGGTCTAGAATTTTGAGTCTGGTGGCATAAGGTATTCTGCAATGAGTAGAAGAGTGGAGAACTCTTCTTGTGAAATATTTCTGGACTGTGTTAATATCAGACATGTAATGTGGGTTCCAGGCTGATGAGCTGTATTCAAGTATTGGTCTAGCAAATGTTTTGTACGCTCTAGTTATTAGTGTAATATTACCAGAGAAAAAGCTACATAAGATTAGGTTAACAACTCTTAACACCTTTTTGGCTATGTAGTTACAGTGAGCTCTAGCATTTAGATCATTAGAGATGAGTACTCCAAGATCCTTGACAGAGTTTGGATCATCAACAAGGTCTTGACTATTTAGCCTGTATTTTATTTTCTGATTTTTTTTCTTTTGCCAATATGTAGGACAGAGTATTTATTTGTTGAGATTTTAAGTAGCCGTTTGTTTGACCATTCTGACACATGGTCAAGGTCTTTTTGAAGGGTAGCAGAATTGTCTGTGGTTGCCCACTCACTCTGGTCCAATGACTCTTGGCTTTCCCATGGTCTGAGTGGTGCATCCAGATTGTGTGCCTCCCCCTGTGTCTCTGCCATCATCTGCTGCTTGGATAGGTAATCAACCCACCTGCACTGCATGGGCTATGCAGTCCCAGAGTGCACTTGGTCAAGGGGCCAGTGGGCTGCAGCTGTCACAAGTTTTTGTGCATTCACTGGGGATAGGGTGCCCAGCCATGCTGATTACTGTGAAATCATGCTTCCCCCAAAATAAGCCCTAGTACTTATTTTGGAAACAAAAAAAATATAAGACCAAGTCTTATTTTTGGCAAAACATAGTATCTAGTGCCCGATCACTTAGCTACAGATCAATATTAAAAATGCAAAATTCATGGGATTTGTAAAGCCACACAGAGTTCAATAAATATCTCAATTTCTTTATTTTAATTACATATCATGTCATTTATATGATACATTCAACAGATGATGTATCTGGAGTTTGTATAAGTTTTATCCAATTGAGAGTGTTCAAGAAAGGAGTCATCTTGGACTTCTAAGCTTATTTTTAATATCTCATGAACATGTACAAGTTTCAACTTAATGCAGATCTTATTAAAAATATTCTTTAGAAGTACTCATCTGTGGTGAACATTATTTTCCCCTGGAATCCCTTTGAATAGTCATTAGAAAAATGCCCTATCTGCACCTTAGGAATAAGTTGAAAAATAACTGGACAAAATCTATAGGAAAAAATATTTTCTCACTGTTTTAAATCAAGAAGAGCTCTGGTGAGGTAATCATCTGCCTTACCCATAGAATCTTGACTGACTTCTCCTTTCCATTTGGCAATTCCTGTAAAATACATCAGGGTATGACTAGCCTGAAACTTTAAGAGCAAAGAATGCTTTAAACATTCTCTTTTGTGTTTGAAGGAATGCATACAGAACAGTTGAAGTTCAATAGCTAAAATTTGTTCTCAGCAACTTTGGCTTGCCAACTAAATCCTGACTGCAGAATATCCCAACAGTCATGGGGGAAGCAAGTAGATTTTTTACAGGACGATTTGGATATCTTACAATTAGAATATTGATATTAGGGCTGTTTCCTATTTGCAAAGTTTCTTTTTCAAAAGGCAGTAGGAGTGACTTCAGTCCATTTCTTCAGAAGTACCATGAACTAGGAGACTCCATACTTGGTGATATAATGTCTCACAGTTTTGTAACTTCAGAGAACATTATGTTCCAAAGACATCCTTTTGAAGACTATTTTGTTGAATTTATGTAAGAAGTTTGATGCTGGAAAGTTATATGTGTTGCATCTCTGTCCTGATGAAATTAGAAGTGATGACAATACAGTTTTCTTACTGGTTTGTAGGGAGGAAGAAGAAGATGGGGTTTTTTTGATTGATGGATAGATGATAGATAGAAGATAGATAGAAAGATAGAAAGATAGATAGAAGGTTGGATAGATGATATATCTGTCAATGACCTGATAAAACAATACATTTATAATCTAATAAGACCAAAAATATTTTTTAAAAAAAATTCAAATTGACAATTGTTTAACTCAAGACAACAATTTCTTACTATCTTTGAAAAATCATATTTGTTTTAGTTTAGGAACACCAGAAGGGTTTGTCATCTGTCAAACCTCATTCTTGGAGATACTGATACTTTCAAAGAAACTGCCGACATATTACATTTTTTATTTTGTTTTGTGTTTTGGGAGAGCATTGAATATGTTCCAGATTTGAAACTGGCAAGCATTAGTTCTACCATGGAGTTACAGAGAAAATTTAGAAGACAAATTTTATAGAAGTAGGATTAACAGTGAATTTATATTTCTAATATTTAGCTGTTACCATCCAAATTAATGGTAATTAATATTTGAAAATATTATATCCCATGTATTTTATTGGAACTCAGATAGTGATCAAATTCAGTTACTAAAATTGCAACTGGGTGTCTCTGTAAACATATGCATTGAAGGTATTTGTTATTTTTCAATTGTCTTGCAGATTACTAACTCAGACCTTTCAACACATCTTGGCTTTGGTATTTGCTGTAAAAGAGATTAATGGAAATCTCCAGATCTTGACCAATAACACCCTGGTCTTTAACATTTATAACAACTATTTTAATCCAAAACTGACATATGCAGCAATAACAGAAATTCTCTCCACACTGGGCAGATTCATCCCAAATTATAAATGTGATTTCCAGAACAGCCTAGTAGCAGTCATAACACAAATGATTTTCTTCATGGAGCAACTATTCTCAGTCAATACAAGATTGCACAGGTAGTTCCTGTTCATGAAAGAACAGAAACATCCATCACAATTCCCTTGCTTGTTGAGTATGAAACACAAGATTTTGGGTTCCAGAATGTTGATTTGGCTACTAATTTGAATTCTAATTAGATACAATAAAAAGGGTAAACAAAAATTGGAACTCTGTAAGGGAAGGATGTGAAATAAACCAAAATATGAAAATCAAGGTTACCTTCAGTAGTTCCACTGAACTATATTTTACCTTAATAGTTACCTTAATTAAATGTTTGTTATTATTTTTTAGTATTGGGAGGCTTCATAAAAGGCAAACATTCCCTTAGTATCAGACCACATGATTTCAGTTAAAGATAGGCAGTATAGTTCTAGAAATCACAATATACTAGGGGTTTGCTGCAATAGCAAGCAAACAAAAAATGTAAATCATTTTCTTTCCAAGACAAATTCTTCTTCTATCTTGTTTTTTCCCTTCTTTATTTATTGCTGCCTTCTCTAAACTTTCCTTTTCTTCTGCTCCAGAGATGAATACACAAAATCATGCAATTTCCTTCTATTGGATGTTTCCAAGTGTTAATTATCAATATTATAGGATTCTTCAGCTCTTACTATATTTCAAGTGGACATGGATGGGCATATTTTATATTGGCATTGGTAGTCAGGCAGAATTATTGCTCTGGAAAGTATTACCATTATTTTCACAGCATGGTATCTGTTTTGATTTCATTGGAAAAATAGCTGGTGGGATATACGATCTGCTGTATATGCTTCTGGAAGCATTCTGTGCTAACGTAAACTCTGCCTGGAACAGCAGAGCTAAGGTAATGATATTTCATGGGGAATTTCACAGTGTAGCAACTTTATGGGCTTTACTTCAACTTTCAGAACATTGGCTGAGCAAGCTGTGAGAATGGAGGAGGGAGGTAGAGATAGCCAGGGCTTAGTAACCAAAATAAAATTCTTTCCTCTGAGAACCAAGGACATTCCCACTGGTGTGAAGATGCGGGATGTGAATCCAGATGAAATTTGGACTGATTAGGCCATGTGGTATTCTGAAGGGGCAGGAGGAGGACAAAATGTATGTTTACTAAGGGCAAACCCGAGGGACTTTAAATTCTGATTTCCTCAGATGTGCCAATATGACAGGCCTAATAAATCTGTACTTTGAGGAATATGCCTGCCTCAGATTTTTGATTCTGTTGGGGGTGATACTTGGAACCCTGACATTAACCCAAATTGACATTTCCAGTTCTCATGCAGTGTGATGTCATTCCCATAAAAGTCTATTCCAAACTGGATATGAATTATTTTCTTTTATTTGATCATTGGAATCTTTTCTTCATGTTGGATTCTCTCCATTATCCTTGTAAGAATGGATAATATTAACTGCAGCTCTCTGTTTGCTTATGGTTTTGACATAATTTCCACCAAGAAGCATTTGCTTTAAGGTTCCCTAAGGTAAGGGGGATGCAGTGGCTTGGCAATCAGAAAGGTTGGCAGTTCAAATCCCTCCCCTTATTTTTCCCAGCTTTTGCCAACCTAGCAGTTCGAAAGCATGTAAAAATGCAAGTAGAAAAATAGGGACCACTTTGGGGGGAAGGTAACAGCATTCTGTGCGCCTTCAGCATTTAGTCATGCTGGCCAAATGACCACAGAGATGTCTTCAGACAGTGCTGGCTCTTCAGATTTGTAATGGAGATGACCACTGGAGCACTGCCCCCTAGAGCCGGAAATGATTAGGACATATGTGTGAGAGGAACCTTTAAGGAATCTTTAAGGTTTGGAGGTTTTCAGTATATTAAGTGAGACATTATATTTGTAGAAGTTTGGCATGTTTTTTCCATAAGGAATAAATATTTTATAATCTGTGGGAAATTTGCTCAGAGATTAAGCCTACTAAACCTTACTAATCATTTAGGAATAGAAGCTTTTAGATTCCAGACAATGATGCAAACTTTTATTGAAAGTACTATAATTGTGCAGAGTATCTGTTTTCTTATTTGATGGTGTTCATCATATTGGTGACATTTTGTAAAGCATCTACAATCAAACTTCATAACATGCTTTTATCTCCAACTTTTTCCTCCTTGCTGTTTAGTTTCACCATTTCCTAAGAGGTGTTTCATTTAACAACAACACCGGAGATAAGATTTTCTTTGATTAAAATGGAGAATTTGTAGGAAGATTTAATATCATAAACTGGGTCACTTTCCCAAACCAGTCCTTCCTTAGAGTTAAGGTGGGAATGATAGATCCAGACCCATTCTCACATCACCTACTGACCTTTAGAGACAATGACATCATCTGGCCCACCTGGTTTAATCAGGTAGAATCAATATCACGTCCACATTGATTTATTACTTTGCCCAATATTCCAAGGAAGTTGACATAAAGTTAACAAAATTTCATTATTTTCTATTGGGTATTTTACCTTTAGAAAAAATGAGCAAGAGTTGAAAAAATCAGACACATGAGAATATGTTTTCAAAACTGTAAGGGGAGAAGAATTCTAAGCACAATTCTGATTGTAAAGTTGTAAAGTTAAAATTGCAGAAGGTCATCTACAGAAGGATGTATTATATTCTCAGCTTTCTGTCCCTTTCAAGGACAAACAGCAAACTGTTACTTCAGAAAATAAATGAGGATCAGTAAACAAATTAGGATAAAAGGCGTTAAGGGGGGAGATGCAGTACTGTTGTTTCATATTTCTGAGGAAACGAATGTGATACCAATCAATAGTTTAATAAAGTTAGGTATATTGCCTAACTGACTTTGACCAGAAGTCTCTTTCAAGCATGGCACTTTGGGTTACTTAGTTTTCATTTTCAATAATTCATCTTGTTGTCAAGGTTCTGAGAAATGAAATGAACCAATTCAGCAACAAAGACTTTTAGCTTTCTCAAAGAACTGCTTTACTGAGTACATTATTTTGGCAGAGTGAAAAACAAACCAGCTCTGGCTATTTCTGGTGCTTTCAATATAATTAAAAATTAGACAGCTCCCTCCCTCCTTGTCACAGTTCACATTTCCAATTTGGTTCTAGCATCTCCTTGGTAACTCTCTGGCCAGCACATGTTAGGATGAACTTGGTTCCCATGAGATAGTAAATTACTGATGTTTGGTCTGACATTCCAAAGCTCCCTCCTCCACATAAAGTGTGTCAAGCTGAGAAATGGAGAAAAATGGCTGTGACAGGCCCAATCCATTTTGAAGTTGACACTTGCAATAATAAAAAGCACATCATTTAGTACATAATTTAACGGAAGAAACAGGAGCATTGTCTGCAACAGCTGAGACATCCAGTTGATGTACGGAGCCCATTTTCCTCTTGGCCTCATCAAAAGACTTCCATCAATCATGAGTCTGGAATTATTTATATTTCTGAGCGTAAGTCTGGGTGGATGGGAAGAGGCTGAATATTTTTTCCAATAAAACATATATAAAAATGTTGTGGCTCCGATTCCTGAGCCTGTGCTGTTAGAGGAAGAGGACTCAGAAGATGAGGAAGAGGAACAGGGAATGCCTTCCTCCCCAGTACCTTCCTCTCTGGCAATGCCTTCCTCCCTGATAATACCTCAGGTTTCAGCAGATAACCAAGGGGAACAGCCTGAGATTAATCAGGAGGAGGAGGAGGGCATATCGGAGCAGCCCCTGACAGGGAGTCAAGTGGATGAATGTTGGCTTGATCCTAGGCAGTGTCATAGGAAGAAATGTGAGCTGCAATGTAGGAGGCGTGGGAGGGTCAGAGAGTGAGCTAAGTCATTGAGACACACCCCACAGGGGATAAAAGTGGGTGTGTTTTCTCCTGAAACTTTGTACGGGACAAAGTTTTACTTCTCTTCCAGGTTTCGTTGTGACTGTTTCTTGTGGTCTGCTCTGGAATCTTTAGTGAGTAATTTTTCTTGTTATCATTTTGGACTTGGCAGGCAGAGTGTGTTGGAA
Source organism: Pseudonaja textilis (assembly GCF_049901715.1). Classification (NCBI taxonomy): domain Eukaryota; kingdom Metazoa; phylum Chordata; class Lepidosauria; order Squamata; family Elapidae; genus Pseudonaja; species Pseudonaja textilis. Next base: position 115,292,095 of record NC_142008.1, read on the forward strand.
TGCCAAGGACATTATCAGTATAAAGGATTAACTCTGTAAAGACTGAGTCAGCTTGCCTGCCTGTGTTTGTGTGAGTTTGGACTCTTTCCTCTTTTTTGGAAAAAAGAAAGGTGAAACATAACATAAAAATATATTTTTATTTCCTTCATGGGCAGGTAACACCTGTCTCCTTGTGTAATGATAAATGTCCTTCAAGTTACAGAAAAGCCAAAATAGAAGGAAGACCATTTTGCTGCTTTAACTGTGATCCATGTCCTCAAGGAGAGATCACAAATCAGACAGATAGGAAATGTTGTGAAAGAGACTAGATGTGTTCCTTCATTTAGATATCAAACTCAATTTCCTAAACATATATAATTTAGCTTTTACAGTCTTCTTGCACAAACTGAGAATACAATCTACATTTCTCCAGATTCTTTGCATATTTTGCACATTGAATCATTTGATTTTGTTAAAAAAAATGATTGCATTAATACAAATAGCTTGCTCTTGCACAGACAAAATCCAGCCTTCAGTTTCTTTTTTAATGTTCCAATTGCAAACAATTTCCAGGTTTTATATTTATCCCTCTGCCCTATCAATCTTTTGCAGAAGTTGACCATGCAGTGCTCTTCCTTGCCAGTATTCCGGTGATGTTTTTATTAAATATTTTGATCTTAATTTTTGTTTCCTGTTTAATAAGTTCCAATTTTTAACTTCCTTCACTTCTTCTTGGCTGTCTTTTACATTGAATGTATTGTTTTTACTAATCAGATTTTGTATTTGTGCATTCTTGAAGTTTCCCAATTGTAAAATGCCCAGGTATTTGTAAGTTTCATTCTGATGGTTCTTTGATGGTTTGACAACTTGATATTTCAATTCCATTTCTGTACAGTTTTGCCCTTCTTTATTGCAACTGTAGCACATTTCTCTAGGCCAAACTCTTTACTACATTTGTGTTAAAATTTCTTATAATGTTTGTCAATTACCAAATTCCAGTTTTTGAGTTTTCATAAAAATTCAGATAATCTATCCATATACGGCAAATATCAGATTTCATTAGCGTTATTTTTTTATTCTATCGCCAAGATTCATTTGTTTCAAAATCACTGAAATTGGGATCATGGCAATGAGAAATAATAATGCATGGCAATGAGAAATAAGGATGATAATAAGTGTAATCATTATCCTGGAAGATACCTCCCCTAATGTTGACAAGGCCATATTATTCATTTCCAACTACCAATTCTATCTTCCACTGTCTCCATTATTTTTTTTCTATAAAATCTACATGTTTTTACTGATAGTAGTTGTTTCCAAATATTAGATTATCTAGCTAATAAAAGAATCTTTTTAAAATCAATCCAGATCATATGTAAATTGTTGGGTTTGGCTTTTGCAATTCTCCAGTAATATTTCATCAATCAGAAATTGAGGAAAGGAAAAAAAGAAACCTTGCCCTTTAAGGAATAGGCAAAGTTCTTTCCTTTTGTGGATTCAAATTTCCCAGCTGGGAGAAATGCAAAATGATTTGGTCAGCTGCATTGAAAATCAGAATCAGTTTATTAATAGGAAGGCAGGTAAGAAATCTCACAGTGTTCCTAGGATTAATCTAATCTTGTGAGTAGAGAAACTCCTTTTTTATATCCTTCAGATCCTTTGATTTTGTAAGAGTGAACCCTTGAAGTCTTTGATTTGTGTGTGTGTGTGATGAGTTCCTGTCTCTTGAGATTGGGATCTCTTCCTGGGATTTTGGTAGGAGTAATTGTTTTATATTAGCTGTTTGTTCACTTTGTAGCTGCTTGTTGCATTAGGTTGCAATATCCTGAGTTTCCTGTTATGCCTTTTGGTTTGGGTGGGGGCTGTTTTCCTAGAAGAGAGGGGAATCGCAACTTCCAACAATCCCTCTTTTTTTTTCAAAACACATGAGTGTTTTGACAAAAGTTTAAAAGGTGATTAGATCAGGGAGACCCAATGGGTACATTTGTTTTTTTCTGATGCAAAGGGGGAGGCATTGAAAAAGAGACAACAGAAAAGGATTCTTTCAGTGGTTCCCAATTTTTTTTTTTTTTTACTGTATCCAATTTTTCATGCCAATTAATTTTCAGGTGTTTGATGTACCCCTTTTTTATGAGCTTACAGTCAAGTTGTAAGCAGAAGCCTCTACATTTTCCACAGCCTTTAAATTATGGACTGCTCATTTCCAAGGTTTTGGTTACTACCTGCCTAGCTCTTAGCTTCCAGGGTTTGTGAGGCCAAACTGAGGTTAGTCAATGTGCAATCCAGGCTATTTAGTATTTTTAAAATTATACATGAAAGGGATTTCTACTCATGAGACCACCAGTGCAACATGTTCTGCTTTACTGGGCAACTGGGCAGCATCATTTGTGAGTCACAGTCAGGGCTTGGGATTTGTAGATCTCTTTTCTGCTATCTCTTCAGGAATTGCCTGAGAGGGATGCCCACTCCTCCATGGAATTAGCAGGGAGTTTGCATGGGCCTTAATGCCACAGAGCAGAAAAAACAATTTCAACAAAATGGGGACACAACAGATGAGAAAGGGAAAAAAACTGGCTTCACATGCTTCGAAAAAAGGTGATGAGGTAAAACCATTTAAACACATGGTAATTTCAAGGATGAAACTTTTCTTGTAAATGAACTTAAAAAAATTGTTAATAACCTTGGATTTTTTAAAAAAGCACAGAGAGGAAAGAAAATTGAACTGTGTTCCTCATCCAGTCTAGTTGGCCTGACCAGACTGGGCAAAGACATTTTCTTTTCTTCTCAGCGTCTCTAACTCTTAACAATTTAAAATTAATATCTGAAGGGATCAGAGACACTTAACAGTTGCAACAGTTATCTTGAGGATATATATCAGGGGTGTCCAACCTTTCACCTTTCCTGGGCTAGATTAGAAGATGAAAATTTGGTTTGGGCCGCACATAAAATAAAATAACAGTAACGATACCTGATCATCCAAAAAAACCATAGAAAACATAGTTAACATATTAAATTTATTTGGAAATGAAGTTAGTGAGATGTTTGACATTGTTTCTCAGCCACCAATGCAGAATTCCACAGCCAATTTTGTGTCAAAATCCGTTGTGTGAACCCAGCCTTAGTCTCCTGACTACCAGAAAGTGGCACAGGCCGCAAGATGGCGGAGCTAATATAAGATGGCGGAGCTAATACAATGGATTGGGCACGGGGTTGCCAGATCGCAGTTTGGCTCTGCGGCCAAACTCAAGCCAAAATACGGCCAAATTATTTTTATCATTTATTATTAATTATTCAAAATTATTTATTTTTTATCACGGTTTTTTTTATCACGGTTTATTTTCCGGCCAAATTTTGTGGGGTGGGGGGTGGGGGGGAAGAAAGCTCACCCTCCTTGTGCCTACCTCTCCTCCTGCAAATGGCCCAGCTGGATGAGGCAGGAATGGAAGGCAGAAGCAGCAGTGGCGGTGGCAGCGGCGGGGGCGGGGGCAGAAGCAGCAGCGGCGGCGGCAACAGCAACAGCAGGAGGTGGCACTCTGAGGGCGCCTGCCTTTTCTGTTGCTGCTTAGCGTGGCGCTCGCCTCGCCCCACCTCGCGCCTGCCTCTCCTCCTCCTCCTTGCTGGCTCTTGCATGAAGGTTGGGGTGGGCACTGGGCCGCATTACGAGGCAACATGGGCCGCATGCAGCCCGTGGGCTGTGGGTTGGACAAGCCTGATATATATATTGCCCTTTTTAAGTACCTTTATTTAGCCAAATTGGTCTCCCTGTATCCCTCAGCAAAGCCCATTCTCTACATGTATATTTTGCTTTTTGCTTTTTTTTACATCCCAGCTAGGATAGGCATCTGCCCCTTACCAAATTGTTGGAAGAAATATCCTTCTAGGTTCAGTTCCAAGTGGGAAAAAAGACACTCGAAACATGGAGGCTATGGTGGACAGGACCACATGGCCTGGACCTCCAGAGTGAAAAGGAAGGATGATCACATGCTTCAAAGTGAAGGAAGACAGCAAGACGGGCTGATATGCTGAGAGTTGTATAACCTTTGTTGTGATTTGAATTGAAGCTTGTATTTTTGATTGGTTGTCAGATTCCAATGGAGCCATGCAGGGCAACCATGCAGAGCCATGCAGCCTTGCAGGCTGTCCTGAGTTCCAGGTTTGGTTGAGCCTTGCTGGATGATGTTGTAATGAAAAGAGCTTTTGGTAATTGCTATAGTTTTACCTGAAGATCTTTGTTATGTAAAGTATTCTGGCCCAGGCTTTAATGGCCCACCCATTAACAAAGGTGGGGTTGAGTTTCTACTTCTGAGGTGAGTTTCTGCTCTTGAGTTTATACTCTTTTTAGGATAAATAGTCTGCTCCCCCCCCCCAATATTTCCTAGGATATTTCAGTTTTCAAGGCAAGGGGTGGATTTACCCTTCAGGGCTATTCCTTAAGGCAGTGGTCCCCAACCTTTTTTGTACCAGGTCCAGTTTCACGCAGAAACACTTTTTCAAGGACCGGTTAGGGTTTTTTATTTATTTATTTATTTTTATTTTTTTAAAATTTACTATTACACTATAATATCAACTCACCAAAATGTAGAATCAGTGGGAGCTCTGGGCTTGTTTTCCTGCAACTAGATGGTTCCATCTGGGGTTGATGGGAGACAGTTTAAAGATCCAATCAGCATCACTGAAGTATGCTGCCAGTGGTGACTGTTTTTCCAAGTAAAATCTCTGCAGTGACTCTCTTAACTCAAAAACTCTTGCCAGCGATTTACCTCTTGAAAGCCATCTCACTTCTGTGTACAAGAGAAGTCGTCTTTGTTCTGCATCCATCTATTCACAGAGCTGTTCGAACAGACGTGAATTCAGGGCATGTACAGGGCATTTATGTGGTTAATAATTTTTATCACAGCTTGCAAAACACTGTTAAGCTCAGGTGGCATTTTTTGGCTTGCCAGCATTTCCCTATGGATGACACAGTGTGTGGACTCATATTCAGAGGCGACCTCCTTGATCCGTGTTGTCAGACCTGAAAGCCGCCCAGTCATCGCAGCCGCTCCGTCCGTGCATACACCAACACAGTGCGATCAATTAAGCCTCCCTGATATGTACTCGTTCAAGGACATGAATAACTCTGCAGCTGTGGTGTTAGTTGGCAGAAATAGTGCACATAGCAAATCCTCATGTACATCCTCCTGAAAAATGTATCTCACAAAAACGAGCAATATTGCAATATTGCAATGTTGCTGTCAACATCTGTAGATTCATCCACCTGAATCGCATACCATGGTGACTCATTAATCCTCTCAAGTAACTGTGCCTCAATGTCCCCTGCTATTTCACTAATTCTTCTTGTTACGGTGCTCACCGAAAGGGGGATGTTTTCAACCTTTTTCACTGAAGCCTCTCTGAAAAGTTCACTGCAAATGTCCTTTGTAGCAGGCAAAATCAATTCTTCCCCAATAGTAAAGGGCTTCTTAGCTTTATCAAGGCAGTCCGTGACCAGGAATGATGCTTTTAGCGTGGACACATTTGTTGAAGTAGTGGCCTTCAATAATTGTTTCTGTCCTTCATTTTTCCATTTTTTTCTTTCAAAATATTCTAAGGGCTTTTCTTTTAATGCTGGGTGTTTTGTCTACAGGTGGCGGTGCAGTTTTGATGGTTTCATGCCTTCATTAGCAAGTCTGTCATCGCATATTACACGGGGTGGGGGGCTTGTGAATAACCTGTTGCGATGAACCCATAACTCAGGTAGGAATCTTGGTATTTTCTTTTAAATGCAGCTTTCTTTTGCAGGCAGTCTGTGACCCTTCTGCTGTCTCATTCTCTCATTTACCCTTTCCAAAAAAACTCTCCAGTGAACTCTGTTTCTGGCTCATTGTGTGAAGACTAGCTTGCTAGATGAGATTAGCCAGATGAGAGTGAGAGTTGTAGAGTTGTAACTGCAGGAATGTTCTTATCTTGGATGGCAAACCAATGGGGAAAATGTATTAGAATCGTCCAGTGGCAATAACATAGACTTTAACTAGAGATAATTAATTGTATTAATTACTATGCTAAACAGTAATGAAAGTTAAGCAATAACCAAAGTTAACCAATGTTGGAGGATTACTAAAAATGTGTATAAATGCAAGACTAGACTCCAATAAAGTCATCATGATTCAGTTGATCATGATCAAACAAAAATATATGTTTGGCAAAATATGTTTTCTCCAAAAGCGTTTTGTAAGGTAATAATCTGCAATTCAGATTTAACATTTAGGATGGGTTTGATCTCCCATATGGTCTTCAGCTTTCCATAATCTCAACAATTGTAAGGTGTGTGGGGAATTCCAAGAGTCCAAGTCCACACATTTTAAAGATTTGTCATATATATATATATATATATATATATATATATATATATATATATATATATATATATATATATATATATATATATATAGTGCAATCCCTACTATATATATATAGAGAGAGAGTAGGGATTGCACTAAACATATGTAAATGCTAAGAAACCCTTTGCCTATCCAATGTTTTCAACTCCAGCAATTTTAAGATTATGTGGACTTCAACTCCCAAAATTACCCAGACAGCATTCCAGACTTCTTAAAATTGAGAAATACTGCTCTTCACTTTAAAAATGTTAAACAGATAGCTACACTTTCCCACTCATCCCCACACATCCCCCTTCTTCCAAAATATCTACAGCCCAAATATTTTGTCTTCACCCATTCTAGTGGGATCTGGATGCCACAAAATGGATGCTGATAGACTGCCGTTGGTTCATTTGACCATGATATGGAGACAATATTCCACTCATTGAAAAGCTAGTTATGACTTAATTTAATTATAATCAATTGGATTGGATTTAATAATCGTGGTTAATGTATATGTTTTAGATATTTAATACTGCTCCCCCCCACACACATTTCCTTCTTTCAGAATATTTTAAAGTTTTAAAGTTGTTCAGGTTCAGAAATCCAGGCATACAAGGAATTCCGGGGATTCATTCCAAATACCTGGAGAGCCCTCTTATTTCCAGATCTCTCTTGCCCCATTTTTGCTGTAACCCCTTGCCTCCACCTAGTTTTAAGAGACAACCCAGTTTGGCTCCCTGCTGCCCCCATTGCTCCATTCCGGCTTACCCACTTCGAGATTTAACAGCCCCTTTCCCAAACACTGGAAAGCCACCTGAGTGGCCTGTAGCATGTCGGTGAGGTGATCGAAGAACAGGTTTACCAGAGCCTTGACCAGGTCACTGGCCACTTCCGAAGAGGGCGAGGGTAGTTCGTTCAGGCTGGGATCCAGGTAATCTGTGGCGGCATAGCCTCCTTTCACCAGCACCTTGCAGAACTCCTGGCATAAGCCCAGCAAATCGGGAGCCTCCTTCTTCACCAGGGAGAGCAGCTTCTCCGTGGCTACCACGTCCCCCTTTTCTCCAGCATGGCGTGGAGCTGACATTTTTGGTTGAGGCTGAGGGACGGCATCAAAACCAGCACTTGATCCAGCACATTGGAACAAGGTGGCACCCAAGCAAAGTAGGCGGCCCAGTCCAAAATGATCCATGGACCAGTACCAATCTGGAGACCCCTGGTTGTTGGGGACCCCTGCCTTAAGGGAATTGCTAGTCCAGTGAAGGTAGCAGTGTATTCATTGGGTTCATTTTCATTTTCTAGTCAGGAAAACTTCTCATCCCTTCCCTGGCCCCATTGAGATCTATCATTATCTCTGTGTTCATTATTATGTGGAAAAGGGCTGTGGGTGTCTCACGAGATTGGTTATATTTCTTCTGGCCTCTATGATATGGATTATTGCTTGGCGTGGAGCCTTTGGGTGAATCTTGAGGCTGACTGCAAAACTAAATTTGTTTACAGTATCGGCCAAAATGCCCTGTTTTACCACATTTATAGCAACGTTGGCACCTATCTTGGGCCATCCTTCCTGCCTACATTGCCAGCATCTCTGCCTGTTACTAGTGGTCCTTCGCTGTACTTGCCTAGCATTATAGTACATGGCAGCAAAAACTCTTAGCTCTTCATGTCTCTCTATCTTCCTTTTCCTATATTTTTCTTCCTCTTTTAATTTATCCCTTTGGTCATAGACAAAGTGTGCGATCCTGTGCAACTCTGATATTTCCAAGGTTGGCCAGTTAGATACAATACAATGGAAGTGATCCCTGATATCACTAGTAGCCTGGTCCACAAAGGCTAAGGCTAAAATTCTCTAGTCCTTTTGGCAGCTTGGGTCTAGGTGGTCATATGTCGCAGCTGCCTCTGAGAGACGAACCCAAAAGGCGTCAGGATTTTCCTTTTCCCTTTGGGTTGTCTTTTGAAATTCTGACCAGTTAAAGGGCTTTTTTTTTCCTATTTCCTCTAGGGCTTCCATTAGATTAACTTTTGCCCTTTAATATGTTGGTTGGTTATTTGTGCTGTTTTCTCAGATAGTTTCAATAGTTCATCCTGAGTTAGGAAAACATGCAGTAATTGATTCATGCCTTCCCAGGATGGGTTGTGGCTCTCTATTATTGATTTCAGGGTTTGGATCATTGCTTGGGGGTCTGCCCCAAATGTTGGTGTGTCTTTCTTCCAAATAACAAGATCTGAGGCAGAGAAGGGAGTATGTGTCGGAATGTAATTATATCTGCCCCTTCCTCCTCCCGTTATTGGTTTGCTTAGTAGGGGAGCTATTATTTTTGTCTCAGCTTTCCTTTCCAAGAAATGAGTTTCTTCCTAGCTTGATCTTTCCCTATAGTTAGGTCTTTGGTTTTGTCAAGTTCAGGCCAGAAATACCAGTAGGGTATTTAGCTGGGCTTGATTCGGGGTCTAAGCGCTTTTAAAATTTTAAAATCAAAAGTACTGCTGTCAGGCCAAATCTGCCTCCCAGTGTCATCCCTTAGCAAAGCCAATTTTCTAATATCTTCTTCACTTTCCTCTTATTCATTCTGGCCCGGACTGGCATCTGCTTTTCATTCCATGCCTCAAGCAAATCTTCTAAAGGGGTATCTACCACCCTTGAGTTGCAACTTCCCATGGTTCCCCTTCTGATGTGGGGTGTGACACTTGGTTTGAAACTGGGCTACATGTCAATTTTCAGAAAAAAAGTGTGATAACCCGTAGTCTCTCAAAATAACCCCAAACCCAAAACATGCATTAAAGTCCGGTAAGGCCTTCAACTTAACTTCACTGTTTTATTAAGCACAGTTTAAAGTCACAAAAGTAAATAATGAGGCAAAAAGAAAACCAAAACAAACCGCATTGACGAGAGTTCCGAAGCAAGCCAAGATAACTAATCATAAAATCCAGGAAAATAACTGATGAGAGTCTATGGGAAGAACGCCAGCAAAGACAAACCTCTTTCAAAGCAACACATTGACTCCAGCAATTCTGACTGCATAGTTACAAACTTTTATACATAGCTCCCAGCTGCAAGCCACGAGGAGAATCATGGTAATCTCCTGAGCAGACCTTGCTTTGCCCTGATCCTCTCCTCCCTGTGTGACCTAGGATGGATAGGGGATGGGCCTGGATCCTCCTCTGATTCTCAGCTGGCCTCTGCCCTTCCCCAGCCTCCTCCATCACTTCTGGAGTCACACTCCCACTCCCTGTTGGCTGTTCCTCCTCTTCCTCAGAGTCAGTCTCCACCAGGGGCATGACAAAAAGTCTGAAGAGGACTCTGGTTCCCTTACAGAGTATGGACACACCTCTTTCCTTAGGGAATTCTCCACCACCAGTTTTCAGATCCCTCTAAAAAAATGGGAATCTGGGACGACCTGCTGCCCGCAATGCAGAAAAGTATGGGCCCCTCCTACAACTTTGTAACTTCACAAATTCTAACTATCTAACTAACTAATTTCAGAAGTATGTAGAAATTCCTGGGTTTGCTCTAGGAGACACAGGAGTTCCCTAGTTATTTCTTTTCTTTTATTGGCCAATTCTCACTTCATATCCCACTTGGCTTATCCTTACATCCTTCAGAAGGCTCACACTCTATGACCCCCCCCTTGCTTTCTCAATCCTGCTGGTCACTGCTCTTTTTGAACTAGCAGCAGGTTGGGGTGCGGCTAGAGATCAATGGAGGAGGTGGGATTCAGCTGTTTCCACAGGCAAAGCCCTCCCCCACACACAAAGCATTTCACTCTCCCTTTCACTCCCCACAGTTCTAGGATTTGAAATTTAAAGTGGTATTCACCAGCTTTCAAGCAGCTGTTGAGTTCAAGTCTCAAGGAGTACTACCCAATGCCTCCCAGGCAGGGTCCGTGGATGCTCTCCCCAGACAAAGAAGATCTGTTTTGGCTGGGTTTCTATCTCCGGACCCCATCTGGTGACTAGGTTGGCCGGGAAACCACCAGTTGCCAATTGAGGAAAGGAAAAAAAAGAAAAGAAACCTTGCCCTTTAAGGAATAGGCAAAGTTCTTTCCTTTTGTGGATTCAAATTTCCCGGTTGGGAGAAATACAAAATGATTTGGTCAGCTGCGCTGAAAGTCAGAATCAGTTTATTAATAGGAAGGCAGGTAAGAAATCTCACGGTGTTCCTAGGACTAATCTAATCTTGTGAGTAGAGAAACCCTTTCTTATACCCTTCAGATACTTTGATTTTGTAACTGTGAACCCTTGAAGTCTTTGATTTGTGTGTGTGTGTGTGTGTGTGTGTGTGTGTGTGTGTGTGATGAGTTCCTGTCTCTTGAGATTGGGATCTCTTCCTGGGATCTTGGTAGGAGTAATTGTTTTATATTAGCTGTTTGTTCACTTTGTAGCTGCTTGTTGCATTAGGTTGCAATATCCTGAATTTCCTGTTATGCCTTTTGGTTTGCTTTTCACAAGTATTTTTATAGCTTGCCATCTATTTGATTTCTAAGGGAAAGGATCTTAGCTAGTTTGTAGGGTTTATTCCCTCTATATCTCATGCCTGTAATTTTCTCCTTCCTTTGTTGTGAAAAGTAAGCTGGCTCCAGCTATTTTAACAGCCCTACTTGCCAAAGGGTGGGGGCTGTTTTCCTAGAAGAGAGGGGAATCGCAACTTCCAACACCATGCTTTTCCTTTTATTTCTTTTTCATTGGAACAATGTTATTTTCTTCTAAACAATATAAATAATACCTTTTGGCAGTTATTAACCTGTTGTTGATATCTCCTTCATATAATACTTCATTAAGCCATTCAACTCCAACAAGATGTAAGCTAGTCAGAGGTTGGCTATTCAAATATTTGACCCATAAGCCATGCAATTAATAATTTGTGGGATATGTCCACTTTTAATCCTTTTCACTCATTTTTAACCATTTTATAGTTATTATTAAGCTTTCCATTTGATTTTTATTAAATTTGTCTTCATATAATTTTATCCATCCAGTATTTTTATAACATACAGTACATTTTGAATTTCAACAGGTGTTTCCAAAAAAAATTGTTTGGTTTTCCATTTTTAGAATTTATATTGCCATTATATTTTGGTATAGTAAGGTCTTTTATATCAACATCAAAAGAAGTCCAACATGGAGCTGGTAGTAGCAGCAGTGGAAGAAGTTCCAGCAGGCATGGGCAGCACCAGGTGACAAGCCCACTAACCCCAGTGGGTCCAGACAGTGAGGTGGAAAGCCTGACACCTGACACTGGCCAGCAAGCCAGAAAAGAGCTCCATTCCTCAGAAAGTGCTCAATTCAAAAACACTTGGCAATCTGCAATCCCTCCCATCCCTGGCCAGCAAGCCAGAAAAGAGCTCCATTCCTCAGAAAGTGCTCAATTCAAAAGCACTTGGTGATCTGCGATCCCTTCCATCCTTGCTGGATGGTAAGATGGTGGGGCTCGCCAGCATTGAGGGCTTGATGATCATCCTTGCAAGGCAGTGAGATGGTGAGATTCATCCCATCCCTGTGGGATTTGGAGCACTGGGAGGTGTGGATCGGTCTTCAGTCATTTGCAGCCTAGGTGTGACTGCTCCCCCCCGGGGCCCCCTCCTTCCTTCTTCACCATGTCCATCAAAAAAAGGGAAAAGTAAAAGGAATATTGCTAATCTAGACTCCTTCAGTTAAAGGACAGTAAATTTGAACTCCCAAAAGTAAAGAAATATTGTTATATCTGAACTATCTATGTGCCTTTTTCTCTTCTAAGCAACAGACTATGAAAGTGTATTTGAATTGACTGGGAGGAGGTCAGTAATCCCATTCTTCAAGGGAAAAAACAAGAAGTTTCCTGTTGCCTCCCTGTCAATTGTACTTTCTGTCTCTGCTGAATCAAAGTCTGCTTCGAGAATATCCAATCTTTCCCCAGACCTCAAAGACAGAAGAATAGTTGGTTTCCTCTGACAGGAAGTAACCAATAAGTCTCCATTGAAACAGACTGCCTACTACCTCCAAAGTCATTAATCTTTTCTTTGAGAGGAACATTTTAAATCAGCCATCTCCATAGAAATGGGCTGTGTTTCCCCCCTAAAGAAGGAATATCAACATTCAACCAGCGATTTTTAAAAAAGCATTTTTTAATTCTACTTCATTACCTATAGCAATGATTAGATAATCAATTTCTATAAAACTATTAGAAAATAATCTTATTCAGAGACATTTTGACTGTAGTAAAAGTGTTTTAATTCAGCATGTTTTGCTCTGTTTCAATAATTCAGTGTGCTTTTGGATTTCCAATTACAGACTGTTACAAACTAGCAGCCATCAGAGCAACAAATCCCTCCCACCCAGTGGATCAAAAAGCATCTGCTAGTAAAACAATTAATCCTTTACTTGCTGACTCTCAATAGTACCTTATTACTTTAATCAAACTGATTAATTCACTACCTTAAAACTTATAACTTTTTTACATCATTACATATATCAGTGATTAGATAATCAATTTCTGTAAAATAATTAATTTATCAATGGTTTAATTGATTTATTGTTTTAATTGATTAGTATGATTGGAGTGTTTAGTGCAAATAATGTGATTACTGATTAGTTTTAAAAGATCAGGATTCATGTAATTTAATTGACTAGTAAAATTAGTGATTTGGTGAATTTAATTGAACAGTGTGATTAGTGATTGGTGTAATTAATTGATTAGTGTAATTAATTGATTGTTGCTTAGCAAAATAATTTGACTAGTGAGTTTATTGTAATTGATTAATTGCTGTGATATTGACTATATTAATTACCCAAAATTGTTTCATTAAGCAATCTAATTAACGTACTATCACAACTAACCTAGCATGCCAAGACAAAAATCCAATGCTAAACCATAACCTAAAGAGAAAGAAATCCCCACCAATGAACCACAAGACTCCTACACATGCCCTATATGCCATGAAACTCTAAAGGAAAATAAAAATTCCATCAGATGTTCTCTGTGTAAAAATAACACTCATCATAGCTGCTCGGGATTAACCAAGCAAATAATTCAATTCCTAGAATCATCCAACAGTACGTTTCCATATCTCTGCCAACAATGCAGACCCAAACTGAACAGATATATAGCCCAATCTGAAAGAATTGATACCTTAGAAACACGAATAACATCCCTTGACACCATAGTAGCATCCCTGGACTCTTTAAAAGAAAGATTAAATAACCTTGAAAAAAAATGATACAACACAAAAACCTGAACATCCAATAGTTACAAACTACATTTCTACCCAACAACCACAACACAATCCACAAAAAAAACATAAATCCAACTAATAATGATATCCCAATCCTTATCAGAGAAGCTGTCGAGTGCGAATGGAAGCATTCAAACACCATCTTATTTGGTCTAGAGGACATCAATGACAATGATAACATCACAATTGTCCACAACATCATCAGAGACTATCAAGCATCAACCATTTCCCCTAATGAAATACTTGACATTTCCCACATTGACCCAGAGATCAAAAACAGAAACGACTCGATGGCCCCATGGTTCTGCAGGGTCCTTTGCAAAAATGAATTAGGCAAACATAAATTCATCTATACTATAAACTGACTTACCAAAAGCAACACAAACCATAAAAACCTTTGTTCTCACCCTGACTTAACTGTATAACAATGTGCCTGCTCCCGTGTACTCTGCACAGAAGTCAAAAAATGTCTAGACAATAGAGAGAAGGACCTGTATATTGACTACCATGCTCATATCTATCACAATTACAACTACAGCTGACCTTAAATGCAAGCTACTCAATGCAAGAAGCCTTGTGAATAAAATACCTGAATTCCTCCTCTTACTAAATATGGCTAAATTTGAGATCATATTTGTCTCTGAAACATGGCTCAATGCATCACTCCCTGACTCCCTTACCACAGTAAGAGACGATCATGTTTACCGATCAGATCATGAAATCCATAGAGGAGGTGGTGTTGCTATCTTCTATAAAAAGTCTTTACATCTAAAAATACATCCAAGTTACCCAGGAACTTACTCTTCCTAAGACCATCATCTGTGAACTGTCCTTAAATATCACATTTCGATTCTTACTATGTTAACAGAGCCCCTGATTATGACATCGAACATTTAAACAAGCTAAATTCACTACTAATATGGGCATCATCCTACTGACATGCTTTTATCTTTCTTGGTGACTTCAATCTACCTCATATTAACTGGATCCTAAACGAATGTAATACTGAACATATACATGCAACCTTCTACAATGCTGTAACAAGCCTAGGACTGGAACAACTAGTAACTAACAATACAAGACTTAACAACTGCCTCAATCTCATCTTCTGCAATAGTTTGGATTTAATTTATGGAATACAAACTAAAGAACCCTTTTCCAACAGTGACCACAGCATGATTGATTTTTGTCTCAACATACACCCACACAAAAACCACCACAATGACGTAATCCCCAATTATAACTTCAAAAAAGGCAACTATTATCTATTATCCCAAAGGCGGTAAGAGCGGCAGTCAGAAATGGCCGCCTCAAAGAAGCACTCATCCAGAAAAGAAAGTGCAGGAGGAAGTTAAGAAGTGAAAGTTTTGGCTGACTGGGATAAGAAGCAACAACTAAGGTATCCTGGAATTTAAATTTTATAAAAGATACATCGCTCCCAAAGAAGACTGAAGCAGCGAATGAAAGTGAAAAGGGAAAGTTTTTTTTTTCTTTTCACTTTCCTTTCCTTATGTTG
>NC_142008.1:115652248-115727143 GCF_049901715.1 Pseudonaja textilis
TAAGCATGGAAAGGAAAAACTATTTAGATTTTCATACATTTCAGTCATCTTGGCCTATTGGAGAGCACTAGGTTTAGTAGTATTTCTGAGCAAGAAAATAGTATGCCACATTTTCTAAACTACTGTCATATAGAGGAAAAGAAAAACTAGAAACTTTAGATCCTGGAAAACTGGCAATATCACTAGAGGATCGGAGATTAAGAAGTATCCTATTTGATAACTGCTTTCTTCATGGGAGATATCCCATCATTTGAGTTAGATTCAACCTCAAGAATAGAGAGATTGGCTACAGGACATTACTACTTTTTCCTGCCTTGAGATGCATCAATAAAGCAAGCTGGTAATATTGAAGAGATTCTTGTTAACTGGGATACAGGAATCAGAAATGAACCTTTAGGCAAAGGACCATTGGAATGTTATGAATCTTACCCGTTTGTTTGGATATCATCTTTTCTGGACACGGAGGACAAGCATAGCAACAAAATTTCTGCCCTTCAATCTTGTTCTTTCTTTTTCCAAGAAGACAAGGGTCATTACATAATGAAACAGGTGGTAGTTATCACCAAAGAAACAAAGAGGTCAGTATTAAACTTTTGTTTTTGATTTTGGATGGATGCACAATCAGTGAGATGTTTAGACTGGATTTGGCATTTCTCTCCACCTATCGAGTCCAACTGAAGAAGCTGGGACAGAGAGATGTTGTGATTTGATGGTGTTTAATACGATCCTTACAGGATGTCAGCCTTCCAAGTAAAGCTGCCTTTTGCAATTGACAATGATTTTTGTCAATTTTACCCAAGTGCAAACAGAGTTTTGCTTGATGAATATATCCTGTGATGATAGCTTTAACATCATCATACAATAAGCTCTCCCTTATTTGCTAGGGAGGCTTCCTGTGAAGATGGCCAATAGATGACAAGCCAAGGAAGCTTGTCTCTTTGGAGTGTCACTTTTTCAACTTACGAACCAAATGAACAGGTATTCCTTTAATTTAGTAGTTCCCAAAGTGGGTGGTACCACCCCCTAGGGGGGATGCCTTAGGGGGGTGCTAAGAGGCAAGGGGGCTGTCAGGGGGGCACTAAGAAGCGGCAGGGGGCATTTGAGGTGCTGGCCCTGGAAGTTCACTCATTGACTGTAGCACCACTCCAGAGTGGGAGCCTCCAATGGGGAAGCGGTAGCATATTACGTGCTGTCGTGGCCGCATTCGATGCACCGCCCCCCTGCCACCTCTTAGCACCCCTCTGCTGTTCCCCTTGGGGATGCTAAGAGGCAGCAGTGGAGCATTTGAGGCACCAACCAGCCCTGAAGATTCACCCATTGACTAGCACCGCTCCAGAGCTGGCACCTCCAATGTGGAAGTGTTGGCATGTTATGTGCCACCACGGCCACATTTGATGCACCACCCCTGCCACCTCTTAACTCCCTTCTGCTAGCCCCCTTGGGGATGCTAAGAGGTGGCAGGGGGACATTTGAGGCACCGGCCCTGCAGGTTCACCGATTGACTGTAGTAATGCTCCGGAGCCGGTGCCTCCAATGCAGAAGCGGTGGCACGTTATGTGCTGCCGCAGCCACATTTGATGTGCCACCCCATTAGCATCCCCAACCTCTTAGTGTCCCCAAGGGGGCCAGCAGAAGGCTGCTAAGAGGTGGTAGGGGGGCGTTCAAGGCACTGGCCGGCCTTGCAAGTTCACCCATTGAGGTGCCGGCTCCGGAGAGGTGCTACAGTCAATGGGTGAACCTGCAGGGTTGGTGCCTTGAACGCCCCTCTGCCACCTCTTAGCATCCCCAAGGGGGCCAGCAGAGGGGCGCTAAGAGGCAGCAGGGGGGCAGCACATCAAACGCAGCCACAGCGGCATGTAACATGCCACTGCTTCCACATTGGAGGTGCCAGCTCCATTGCGGTGCTAGTCAATGGTGAACCTGCAGGGCTGGCATTGCCTCAAATGCCCCCCTGCTGCCTCTTAGTGCCCCTCTGCTTCCCCCCTTGGAGACACTAAGAGGTGGCAGGATGGGCGTTCAAGGTGCCGGACCTGCAGGCTCACCCCATTGACTGTTGTACCGCACCAGAAATGGGGCCTCCAATGCGGCACCACATTGGGAAAATCCACTGCCACTGCTTTCCCAAAGTGCCGCTGTTGTCGAATTCTGTCTGTCTGTCCGTCCATCCATCCATCCATCCATCCAAAAGGTCTGCCTGTTTGCCTGCCTGCCTTCCTGCCTACCTACCTGTCTTTCTTTCTGTCTACCTACCTATCTACCAATATAGATGTATCTATATACCTACCTATCCATCCATCCATCAATCCATCCAAAAGGTCTGTCTTTCTTCCTGCTTGCTTGCCTACCTACGTACCTTCCTATCTACCAATATAGATCTATCTACCTGTCTATCTATCTACGTACCTACCTACCTATCCATCCATCTATCCATCCATCCTCCAAATGGTCTGTCTTCCTGCCTCCTGCCTGCGTACTACCCACCTACCTATCTACCAATATATCTGTCTATCTGCCTGCCTGCCTGCCTGCCCCCCCACCCCTCTCTCTCCCTCCCTCCATCCATCCATGTTTAAACTCTGGCCCCGCAGGCACATCAGGAAAGTATAACAAAGCCAGTCTGGGAGGGAGGGAGGGAAGGAGGGAGGGAGGGAGACACACAAAGAGAGAAAGAGAGACCTGATGCATCAGATTGAATGAGGCCTAGTTGAGACTGAGGCTCTTTTTCACGTTGACACATCTTTGCCAGCACATTGAAACCTCTTTGGCTTCTATTAAAGGTTTTGTGGACAAAACATGGTCAAGACTATCAGCAAGCTCCCACATTTTGTTGAAGCTTTAAACAGGATCCAGATCTCACCCTAAAAATTACTTTCCCCCAATGTATTAAAGTACCAATTCTGAAGAAGGCAAAACCAAAATGTACAAGAACACACACACACACACACACACACACACACACACTCCCTTCTAATGCTGCTGGAGCAGGTGATTGAACTAGAATAGATATCTCATCTTTCTCCTCCCTCTCTCTTTATTTCTTTTTATTTCTGTCCCTTCCTTCCATCTCCCCTTCTGTCTATCCCTTTTTTCTTTCCCTTTTTTCTTTCTTTTCTTCCTCTCTCTCTCTCTCTCTTTCTTTTCTCTCTCTTTTTCCCTCTCTCAGGCTCATCCCTTTAGATCAGGGGTCACCAGCTTTTGGACCTCAGGGACCACAAAACACATAATTTTAAATCCTAGAGACCACTAATATGAATTTTGACTGACGGTGGCTTTCTGGCATTGGTGGGAGACAGAGAGAGAGAGATCTGATCCAAGCTCTCTCTCTCTCCCTCTCTCTCTCATACACAGGCAGGGTGGGATTTAGACCCCTGATCTAAAGCTGTCAAAACTCCAAAAACAGGTTAAGTAGCTCTTGCTAAACAACCATTAAGTGAGGACCACTTGTATTTGGTCACCTGGCCACATCCACCCAGTTACATGACCAGCAAGCCACATCCTCAAATTAGGCCATGGCCACAGAAATTTGAATCCCACCCCTAGGTGGGGGGCACTGAGGATGAGTTTGTAGCAGCAAGGGGGTGGTGGACTTAAAAAGTTTGGGAACCACTGCTTTAGTTGATATGACTCTCCTAGGTTAGGGAGAGTCCTAGAATTACCCCACAAGATCCTCCACACAGGACCCAGAAGTTCTGCTTTGGAGCAGCTAATGAGCCATTCAACTGGGGGGAGATGCAATCTCTTCATTGTTGAAAAAACAGCCATTTTACAATCTATTTTTCTTTTTTGTATATATTTTTTTTATTTTTGAATATATATAAATATTGAATACATGAACAGTGTGACATTTGGGTATCCTTAGCTTTGATACCGAATAATAGTAATAATATTGACAATTGGTAATCTTAGTTATATTAATCATCCTCGCATCATTATATTGAGAATTTTAGTAATCTTAGTTACATTAATCATCCTCACATCATTATAATAACATTATAAATAATATACTTATTTTTCTTCTAATCCTTTCTGTTAAGTTTGGGAAAAGAGAGGCTGAACCAGAGCATGAGTGCAACAAATACTTTATTATAACAATAAAGGGCTGACCGTGCTTGCCATGCCTGGAACTGGCTCGCAGCAATCAGCAACTGGTTGGACCCCGCAGCCTGCTTTTATAGCTGGCTGCTGGGGAGAACCAACCAATGAGTGAAGGGAAGAACACCCACGCAAAGTGAGTGGACCTGAGTGAGAACTCCAAGAGTTCTCAGGACATAACACCCCTTCCCCCCCCAGATGTGAACACGCATAGTCTTTGAGGTTTATGTTGGCGCCCGGAACGGCGCAGCTCTGGAACGTTGTCTGTCCGTTCGGGGTCTGTCTGGGAAGGCAGAGCCGGCAAAGTGTCACCACTGTGTCCCTCGGTTCAGGCATGCCCGGGACTCGTAGGGTTGGACACTGGGGACGTGCTCCCATTGACTGGATCGGGCTGGTCAACCGTCTGGGCGCCGCTGTCCGTGTTCGGGCTTTCGGGAATGGCTGTTGGTGTGAACTGGTCATCGGGCACGATGTGGATGTGGGGCTGATGATGAGGCCCCCCTTCGTCTTGTGACTCTGGATCCCTGCTGGCGAGGGTGCTGAGGCGCCTACGCAGTTGGTCTATGTGCCTTCTCCAGACACGGCCATCCTCCAGTCTGACCCGATACGACCGCGGCCCGGTGATGGCTACGATCTCGCCCGGAATCCACAGGGGTCTCCAGCGAAGTTCCTCGCGAATACTGGCTCCTGTAAGATAAAATGTCTAACCCCGATGTGGAAGCGAGGGAGAGTCAGGGCAGTATTGTGGGTGAAGTCTGTCCAATACAGTCCTCAGACGCCGGCCCATCAGGAGCTCCGCTGGGGACTTATTGGTGACTGAACAAGGAGTTGAGTGCTGGCTCATCAGGAACCGCGAGAGCTTGTGGTGCCAGTCATCCCTGCTGAACCTAGCCAGGGCTTCTTTAGTGGTCCGGACGGCCCTTTCAGCCAATCCGTTACTGGCAGGATGAAATGGGGCTGTGAAAATGTGGCAGATACCCAGGTTGGCAGCGAAGCGGCTGAACTCGGTCGATGCGAACTGTGGGCCATTGTCGGAGACAATGGAGTCGGAGTAGTCCGTGCGTTACGAACAGGCGTGTTAACACGTTGGTGATTGCTAGTGTGGTGGTCGTGGATAGCTGTGCTACGTCAATCCATTTAGAATAGGCGTCCACGACCACTAGGAACATCTTCCCATGCAAGGGCCGGCCAGGTCGATGTGAATTCTGGACCAAGGAGCGCTGGCGCTTTCCCATCTAGTAGGGGTGGCAATGGGGGAGCAGGACGGGATTCCTGGCAAATGCTGCAGGAACTTACCCAATTGACAACGTCCTCATCGAGACCCGGCCACCACACGTAGCTGCGTGCTAATGCCTTCATTCTCACGATGCCAGGGTATCCCTCGTGCAACGCCTCCAGAACTCGGGTACGCAGTGAGGCCGGGATGACCACTCGAGTGCCCCATAGAAGACAGCCCTGCAAACTGGACAACTCCTGCATGTGAGTCTTGAAAGGTGTGAATTTGTTTTCAACATTGCCACCCGGCCACCCCCTCCTCACCCAGTCGAGCACCTGGGCGAGCGTTTGGTCTGCCTTGGTTTTAGCAGCAATGTCAAGGGCCGTAATGGGTAGGTCCAACTGGGTGATCTCGAAAATAGCGTGTACAGGAGCAGGGTCTTCAGCCGGAGCCGGTAAGGGGCAGCGACTGAGAGCGTCAGCGTGGGACAGTGTCTTACCGGGCGGTGTATAAGTCTGTAGGAGTAGGCTGCTAGGAAGAGGGTCCACCTTGTCATCCTAGGGAAAGGACTTGAGGGTCTGTTTGTCCCGGCTAGCAGGCCCAGGAGGGGCTTGTGGTCCGTGACCAGTTCGAAAAAATGGCCAAAAGAAATTCGTGAAATTTTTCACGGCTACAACAGCTGCTAGGGCTTCCTTATCGATCTGGCTGTAATTGCGCTCCGTGGCAGAGAGCGTCCTTGAGAAAAAGCGATGGGAGCCTCGGCGCCATTGGGAAGCCTGTGACTTAAGACCGCCCCAATTCCAAAGGGGATGCGTCTGCTGCCAGCACTAAAGGAAGGTTGGGGTCGAATTGAATAAGTACCGCCTCTGGCGTGAGTAGTGATTTGACGGCGTGAAAAGCATGGTTTTCTTTGTGCCCCCAGTGCCAAGGTGACTTTTTATCCAGTAATCTGTGTAGGGGTTCAGCTACTGATGCTTTATGGGGCAAGAAGGATGCGTAAAAGTTCAATAGCCCCAAGAAAGCCTGTAGTTCAGTTTTGGAGGTTGGAGTGGGTGCCTCGTGGATTGCCTTAACCTTGGACTCCAGGGGTGAATGCCAGAGGCGTCAATTTTATAACCTAGAAAGTCCACCTGTCTAGTGGCAATGGCACATTTTCTTTTTCAACTTTAGGCCATGCTGTCTGAACCTCTCTAACACTGCTCGAACTCTCTGGAAGAGTTGGGGTCTGTCCTGGCCGAGACTAAGATGTCGTCGAGTAGGGTACTACACCAGGGAGGCCCTGCAAAATCCGCTCCATGAGGATTGAAAAATACCTGGGGCAACACTTACGCCAAATTGGAGACGCTTGCATCGGAAGGCACCCTGTGAGTGACAATGGTCTGGAGTTCCGCTGTTTGGTTATCAACAGGGAACTGCTGATATGCTTGAGACATGTCCAATTTAGCAAAAATGCTGCCTGGTTCGAATGTGTGTAATAAATGCTGAATGACGGGCACAGGATAAGCGCTAACTTGTAAAAATTTATTGATTGTCGTCTTGTAGCCCGAGCAAATTCTCAGGCTACCGTCTTTTTGAGGGTGTGACAATGAGGCGTCTCCCATTTGGCGAAATCTGTTGGCTCAATGACCCCTTGCTTTAACAGTTTATCCAATTCCGCATCTAGTTTTGGCCGAATAGCAAATGGGACCCTACGCGGTTTTAGCCTGATTGGGACTGCCTGGGGGTCAACTGAGAATGAGATGGGGGTACCGTTATAACACCCCAGCTCCTCGCTGAATACATCTGAGTAATCAGCGAATAAGGAGTCAGTGTCTGAGGTTGAGACAGCATGGACTCCTGTTAGCCCTAGGCCGAGATGGGGAAACCAATCGAGTCCCAACAAGGTGGGAAGATTGCTGTTAACTACCACTAGAGGTAGGTGACCTTTAAAAGCTTTAAAACTGACAAGGAACTTGCCTCTGCCGATTACAGGAATGGTCTTCCCCTGGTAGTCCTTCAGGCTAAACTGGCATCTCTGGAGCCGGCTAGTGGATAGGCTTGGTTGGAGCCTCTTGAGGGTGTTCCATGAGATAATTGAGAGCGCTGACCCTGTGTCAACCTCCATGCGGCACGGTTTACCTTCTAGGGAAACGGAGAGAGAAATTTTACTAACAGTGTGGCGAGTGTGCTTGGCAAGGTGGTGCATGCGACAGTTCAATACTTGCCTCTGTGGTCCCGAGTGCGAGGGGGTGTGTCTTTGTGCTGAGCTTTGAGGGGCTTGGCAGACTCTCGCGATGTGTCCCCTTTTATGGCAGTTATTGCAGGTGGCTCCTTTAAACTTGCAGGTGGCCCTCTGATGAGATCCCCCACAGGCTAGGCACAGGGTGATGTGCTTGGGTGGACCGATGTTTTCTTGTTTGGCTCCTACCTGCGGCCGTCTGTCGTTGGAGAGGCGGTGGATGTCGTTTTCCTCACTGATGGTTTCCTCTGCTACCACCTCCTCGGAGTGGACTGGAAGTGATGTCAGCTTGGCACTTGGGCCCTGGATTTCGGTGGCTGAGTGCGCTGCCAGCTCAGCTGCCAAGGCCTCCTCGACTGCTTGTGTGAGGTTGAGGTCTTTTTTTGTGAGAAGGCGCCTTTGCAGGTTGAGGTCCTTGACCCCGCAGACTAATTGATCGAGGAGCATGTCCTCCAGGTAGGTTCCAAACCCACAATGCAGTGCTGCTGTTCTGAGAGCGGCCATATACTGATTGATGGTCTCCTTGCCCGATTGCTTCCTCATACGGAAGGTGAATCTCCTGGCAATCTGTGAGGGCCTGGGAGAATAGTGGTTAGTGAGGATTTCAAGTAACTCGGACCACGGAATGTTTTTCAACTCACGTGGAGCCACGAGTGCCGCGGCAGTATCGTAGACGGTGGCTCCACAGTAGATCAGGAAATACGATTTTTTCCGATGCTCTCCAGCATCCGCCAGGCCAACTGCATCGATATAATGATTAAAGCGGTTCTTATATGATTCCCACTTCTCCTCATCTGGTTTGACGCTGGGAAGACTGGATTGGAACTCATGGTGCTGGGACCGGTAGGACAACCTGTGGAAAAAAATCTCTCTGGGGCAGCAGACAATGTTTTAGTGCCTGTGGCAGGCAAGTGATTTCAGCTCAGGAGGCTTTTGCAATCCTCTCTTTCTCTCTGGGTTAACCACGTTTGGCTGTTAGCCATTGGCGGCGTTTGGATTCGCGCCTGTGTGGCGTCAGTGACTGGGCTACAGCGCTGTGCTGTACCTTTTAGGTTTGAAATTCAAATGACAACCGTTTGAATTTCGCCTGATACTGAGCGGCTGCGGCTCGCAGCGCTTCACTTTCCCTGTAGCTGGGCTAACAAGCGGCTACAGGCGCTTCTAACTTTCGATTCTGACCGCTCTCTCTGGAGTGCGGATCAGCGTTCGCTTCTTATCGCTTGCTGGCCGCTTTCTCTGTCAGCGGATCAGCGCTTGCTCTTTTTGTTTGCTCTTTTTGTTTGCTGACCGCTCTCTCTGGCTGCGGATCAGCGTTGCTCTTATCGCCGGCCGATCGCTCTCTCTGGCTGCGGATCGGCGGCTAGTGACTCAGCGGTTGCATGGTGCTTCTGGTAGCCATCCCACCTTCGTCGCCAGTGTTAAGTTTGGGAAAAGAGAGGCTGAACCAGAGCATGAGTGCAACAAATACTTTATTATAACAATAAAGGGCTGACCGTGCTTGCCATGCCTGGAACTGGCTCGCAGCAATCAGCAACTGGTTGGACCCCGCAGCCTGCTTTTATAGCTGGCTGCTGGGGAGAACCAACCAATGAGTGAAGGGAAGAACGCCCATGCAAAGTGAGTGGACCTGAGTGAGAACTCCAAGAGTTCTCAGGACATAACACTTTCTTTTACATATTTTTTTTAAATACCGTGTTTCTCACAAAATAAGGCCGGGCCTAATTTCTTTTTGACCCCCGAAAAAACGGCTAGGCCGTCTTTTCAGGAATGACTTAATTTCCCCCCCTTGCATCCACGGGTGGGCAGGTGGCAACAGCTTGGATGTTGACCTCGGCATTGGTGGGGCACTTCATATCGGGACACCTTCTGTCACCATTGCTTTCCCTTCTCCTTGCTGCTGTGGTTTAGAGCAACGCCATGGTGTTTGGCGCAGCCACGTGCGGCCAGCCAGGGCTCCTCCCTGCAACCAGAGCCCAGTGGATTCACTCGGCTTCAAGAGCTCCTGTCGCTGCTTTCCCTTTGCCTTTGAAGGTAAAGCCAATTATTTTAAAAATGACGTCCTACTATAACAAAGCCTCCCCTGCCCGAGAGGGCAGCCCAACCTCATGTGGGGAGGTGAATCTCCTGGGGCCACAGCACAGGATTGGCCCACCTTGGGAGAAGTGCCCAGCCACCACCCCTGCCTGGTACCAGGCAGACCGTGAAGAGCTTCACCTGGGGTGCCCAGCGCAGCTGACAGGTGGGCCCTCCTTCCCAGCAGCAGAGATCTCATCAAGGCAGTGAGTGCCTCCCTGCTGGACCCTCTGCTCATCCAGCCAGGGCCACTCCAGAGCTGTGCAGGCTGGGCAGAGCCAGGAAAGCGAGCCGCAGGTGCGCGCCCACCTGCCAAGCAAAAGAGCTGGGCCGACCTGAGCTTGACTTCCTTCCCAAGTCCCTCCAGCGTGAATCTGAAGGTGCCACCGGTAGAGGCTGCTCAAGGCAGTGATAGTGCCCACCTGTCCGCGGACAGGGAGGCAAGGTGATGGCAGCGCTGCTTCCCTGGCCATCAGAGAGAGCCCAACCCCCCCATCCTTTTCACCCCTCACCCAGCCCATCCACATCCCCATGCATCTTCATATGCGCCAGCAGCTCCACACACTGCAGCGGAATGGGCATCAGGCAGAGGCACTGACTCGGCAGGGCTCAGCTTGGAGGAGGATGTGGCGCAGGCTGTCACCTTGCCTCCCTGTCCATGGATCGGTGGGCACTATCACTACCTCGGGCGGCCTCTCCTGGTGGCCCCTTCGGGTTTGGGCTGGAGGGACTTGGGAAGGAAGCCAAGCTTGGGTTGGCCTGGCTCTTTTGCTTAGCAGGTGGGCGCGCACCTGCGGCTCGCTTGCCCAGCTCTGCCCAGCCTGCACAGCTCTGATGCAGTCATGGTGGGATGAGCGGAGGGCCTGGCAGGGAGATCTCGCTACCTTGGTGAGAGCTCTACCGCCAGGAAGGAGAGCCTGCCTGTTAGCTGTGCTGGGTGCCCCAGGTGAAGCTTTTCACACTCTGCCCAGTGCCAGGCAGGGATGGTGGCTGGATGCTTCTCTCAGGGTGGGCTGATCCTGCACTGTGGCCCTGAGAGATTTGCCTCCCCACATGGGGTTGGGCTGCCCTCTCAGGCAGGGGATGCTTTGTTGTAGTAGGGTGTCATTTTTAAAAGAATTGGCTTTACCTTCAAAGGCAAAGGAAAGGCGGCGACAGGAGTGCCTGTAGCCAAGTGTCTCCGCAGGGCTCTGGTTACAGGGAGGAGCCCTGGATGACTGCGCATGGCTGCGCCAAATGCTGTGGCATTGCTCTAAATGCTGCAGCAGCAAGGGAGAAGGGAAAGCAATGGTGGCAGAAGGTCTCCTGATACAAAGTGCCCCACCAACACAGGCAGCACCATCTCCAGGTATGCAACAAAAGTACTTCTTAACTGCAAGCCCCTCGCCATTCCCCCCCCCCATTTCACATGTTTAATATAGGCCTTAATTTGGGGGGAGGGGCTTAATTTGATTTTATGCCAATAAAACATGCTGGGCCTTCCTATTGGTGGAGGCCGTATTGTTGGAGAAACACGGTATTACATAGGAATATGCATAATAATATTTCCCCCCTTTCTAATTTTTATCTTTATTCTAAATCTTAACAACACAAATCTTATATTAGTAGATATTCTGATTTTATCCATCATCTCTTGAATGTTCCAATTCTTGCTGATTTTTGAAATATTTCCTATATTCCTCCCTTGGGATTTTGTCTAAGGTAGCATTAATCAAACTCCTGTAATTATAGTAACATTATAGATATTACAATTAAGATTGTTGAAATTGTAGCATTTGCTCCACCATGTATATAATTCTTCATCATTTAATTATTCACATTTTACTATACATTACTAATAACGATAATGACACTATTTAAGTATATACAATACCATCATCTTTAAACTTCTGATCTAGTCATCTACAAACTAGTTTTAAGAATATACATACCAATATTTCCCCCCTTTCTAATTTCAACCACTAAGTCTTCTGGGTACAAATATTAATAAGTATTCTATTTTTATCCATCCTCTCTTGCTCGTTTTAGTATTTCAATTCTTACTGATTTTTTGCATGTTTTCCATACTCCTCCCTTGGTATTTTATATCTCCATATA
Source organism: Pseudonaja textilis (assembly GCF_049901715.1). Classification (NCBI taxonomy): domain Eukaryota; kingdom Metazoa; phylum Chordata; class Lepidosauria; order Squamata; family Elapidae; genus Pseudonaja; species Pseudonaja textilis. The sequence goes on from NC_142008.1 coordinate 115,663,945, forward strand.
TCATTCATATTTAATGTAAGTATTCCCTGTATTTCTACTTCTATCTCTTGCTGCCAAACCTTCACTACTTCTATCAGTATCTCTATCCCCACTTCTGGAATGTCTTTTAATTTCTCCAGTGCTATTTTTTGAGCTCTTATTGCATAATCTGCTTTGTCTATTTTATCCATTTTAATTATCTCTGCCTTCTCCTTTCTTTTTGATTCATTTGTTGTTTTATCAGCTCTATTTCCTCTATTTTTTCTGTTTTCTCTTCTATTACCAGGGTTGCCTGTTTGTTTTCCATTGTTATTGCTGAACTTTTTTTGGTCTCATAACTATATCAAATCCTTTATCTCCCTGTGGTTTCATGGATACTTTGTTATGGTTTTATGGATACCTTGCAACATCAATAATAATTCTTTTTGAAATACAGTATATTTGTATTGAGGTATTTTGTCTTATTTTAATTTGTCTCAAAGTTACTGAATAATCTACTAGAGACCTAAACTCCCTATTGTCTGTAGTACCAAAAAGCCAGTATTAAAACAATTCTCTCAATCCCAAGATCATTCCTCAGGATGGACAGTATTTATCATTCTTTATAGTCCTCCAACAGTCAGTGTACTTCTTCCAAATTACTTAGTAAGTCTTTTTTCCTTTATATTACCTTCTTCCATTTTTTATGCAGTTATCAGACACCATTTGTAGTCCAAAAGGTTTCACCATATCTTCATAAGTCATTTAGTCAACTCTTTAATTTCAGTAATAGTTTCAGGGTATTTGTAAGCCACCCTACTTGGCAATCTTCAAAAGTCTCAAATATTTCCTCTTCTTAGCCATAAAGCAAAGAGATATCAAATATTTCCCAAAGAAAAGAAAGCAAAAAGAAAGCAAAACAGTCTCCCAGATGTTACATAGAGGACATTTCCAGCCTTGTAAAAATGCAGTGTAGTTCCTTTCTTTCATCAGAAGATGGCACTATTGCCTATTTATCCAATGTTATATCCAATTTAAAAGCAAAAAATCAATTTCCAATATTATTCAAGCAATTTTTTCAAAAACCAACCAAATGTTCCCAGCATTTTAAAATGCTTTTTCAAGATACGGTCCATAAAATATTCAAGTCCAGTCTTTCTGTATTTTAAAGAATTTTATATTCTGCCTTAGGTTCACTTTCTTTCAAGTCTGCAGTCTTTCTCTAGGTATTTATTCACTGCTTTTTTTACCACATTAAAGAGTTTATCTTTTTAGAGTTCTTTTCTTTGGTATTATTTTCTAATGTAAAAGTTGAAAATCATCTCACCCAGATCCAATCACACCGCTCCAGCACATTTCTTTTTTTGGTTGTCCCAGCTTCATGGCAGCCATAATGGACACCTCACCTCTTTGTTGTAGGATAGGAGGGTAAGCCTCAGATCAACAGGAGAATTGCCATTCTCTGAGATCTGCAAGGTGCCCCTCCTTGCTTTGTCACCCCTTCAGGGTGACTTTAGCCCTTTAACGGTCCCCCAATGATGAGAGTTCAGCCTAGGTTCATGGAGCTCTGCTCCCTATGACTGTCCTGCAGTGATGCCAAGCTGGAAGTCCTTGGAATGTATTTTTCAAATGGACAATACATCATGCTTTTAATTTCTTCATCAATTTGTGGGATTATTATATGAATTTGCTAAAAGAGGCTTTTTTAAATCACAATCTCCTTTTTGAAGTCTGCACCAGTTTTAAGATGTCTCAAGAGAGTTGCTTGAGGTTAGCTAAAATAAGGAAGTATGGAGTATTTTTTAAATTTAATTTTGATGGAGAAATATAAGGATCGAAAGCTGTGGTTTTATTTTATTGTGTTTTTAAGGAAGCTTAAGGATTGCTTTAAGGATTGCTTTGCTGGCCAGGAATAATTTTATTTTTTAAAAAAACCTAGTATTTGACCAGAAGAAGGTGCTAAGAAGATGGCAAAATATGACTAGGCATATTTTTAGAGCGGTATTTGAAAAATAATTACAGAAAACCATTTACTTTAGAACAGGGGTGTCAAATGCAATTTCATTGAGGGCTGCATCAGGTTTATGTTTGACCTCAGAGGGCCAGGGGTGGGCAGGCCCAGGGGCTGTGGCCATGGTGGGCATGGCACAGGATGTGTGTGTGGGGCTTTTGTGGCCAACTGCTAAGACAGGACTTCCTGAGACCCTCTCTCACTCTCAATATACAGGTAATCCTCAAGCTACGAATGTAATAGAGCCTGCCAATTACATTCATAATCCAAGGATTTGTTTGATTCAGTCATGTTAAATGAACGTGATCACTCCCTGCTTTCCCCAATGCATTTATTAATCAAATGCACATGAGGTATCTTAGAGTGGGAAAGAGCATGCTCAGCCTAATGTTGCAGCAGACCATCCAAGGCCTCCCCAAATCCACTGAGATACTTAATGCTCCCCTGGGGCCCCCACAATTGCTTCTCCCCATCCTGCTCCACCAGGTCTCCACAGACTGGGCCTGCTTTGCTAGTATCCCAGATTCCATTTACTCCTCCCCACTCCATTTACCATGGATTACTTACTTTTTGAAGATCTCCAGAGCTCCCACTTTCCGAGAAGCCAAAGTGATGATGACAAAGCTGTAAGAATGTGAAATCTAAGGAAAAAAATTTCACCAGCTTCTGAGTAAAAGACTTTGGCTGGGGCTATGTGGCCAGCAGATCAAGGTGTGGACTGGGCCACAGCAACCTCCTGCTTCAGGGATTGAGGCAGCAGCAGCAGCCAATCAATGAGGAGACTGCTTCCTTTGTCTCATCAGGCTGAACTGCAAGCCCCTTGTTGATTGTCTGCCACACCCCAATTCCTGAAGCTGCTCATTTGAACTAACCAGTCAGAAGCAAGCAGGAGGCTGTTCGTCACCAGCCAGACTGGGCCAAAATTTTGCAAGTCTCCTCTTTCCTAAGAGGTCTGTAAGGGATGTACATAATTTCACAATCGTGCCTACTGACTCTGTCCCATTGTCCCCATTTATTCATACCAATTTCCTGTATTCTTACTCATGTTTATACTTGTACCTATTATCTTGTAAGTGATTGACAAATCAAATAAATAAAATAAACAAATCATTGAAATGTGGCTACATAAGAGTCCATTTTTTGGGAATGAAGATTTAGATATCAATAATTTCTTCAATTGGGGAGGCAAACATCTGGGCATGGAACTGTATTTCTCTCATTAATTGAGAGCAAAATTCCTTCCAAAGGTTGGAAATTCTAAAAAATAGATTATCCATTATTAAAGGGGTCAATACTTTTATTTTTGAACATCTTTGTCAGAGATGGGCTGCAATGTAATTGGATCCTAGGAGGTAGTTGCTATCTATGGACTAAAAAAAAAAAAAAGGCTAGACACATAAAAAACCCACTGTATATGAAATTGGGTCTTTTAGTCGATGTTATGGTACCTGAGTGAATTCCTGATTCCACTTGATTTTGTCTGGATATATGTGGAAGGTTTTTCCTGGAGGAGCTGGTGGATCTATTCCTCCAACTGGGATGTTGATATAGGAGTTGTTTGGGAAAGTAACCAAATTTACAACATCAAATCCAACCTCTAGGGGTCCTTTGTCATTTAATTTAATTTCATCTCCAGCATTATTGTTGAAGGAAATTGTCTGCAGAAATGAATGGAGCTTGCAGAAGATAAAAGATAAGGGTATTATCTTTTATTATTGGACCATATTCCATATTAGATATTTTTTTAAAAAAAGGTACTCAGTGATATTGTTCACTGATAACTCAGAAAAATAGTTGGGAAAGAATAAGAAGAAGCAATGGGAAGAAAATATAGTGCAGAGAATTACAAAGGCAGAAGAAAGTTGAAGAGCAGGTTTTTAGGGTGTGGTAAGAGAGACAAGAGAAAAACTGGGATGTGTACATAAAGGATAATGTCTTCAATGGGTCAATGTCTATAATGGGTATACCGTTGAAGAAAGGTGAACATCAGTGATATTTAGATAGCAGACCTACAATGATCTGTTGAAAAATTAAGTCCTGCTCCTCAGTTGCAACCATGAAGAAGCCTTTAGAAGAGAATTGAGATTGAGGAAATCTTACCTGCCAGGCTTCTACAATTTTTGATTGCACTTGAACCATGTCCTTTTGTATCATCTCATGCATCCTAATTATGTGAGCAGCATGTAAGGCTTGAGCCACAGCATTGATGGTATTGTAAATACTGTAACTATGGTTAAGCATGCTGGTTTCAAAGAAAGGTGCGAGAAGGTCATCCAGTCTTTCTTCTCCAGTACATCCCCCATCTTCAGGAGCATCTTTATTTGGTACCAAACAGCCAAAAGCTTGGTTCCAAAAATCTCTCATAAAGCCATTTTGATTTGCCTCAGAAGGGTTGACAGCTTGTATTGTTAAGTGGGCTTGCAGAGTAAAGAGGCAGGACATGGCAGGAGCAGGTACAAGGTTTTTTTTTTATTTTGTCTTAAGCAAAAAGTCGCTCAGCTGTGGCAGGCGCTGGGTTTTGTAGCCATTACTGTCCAAAGTTGCAGCTACTGACAGGACTTTATTTCTCCCACCAGTGGCTGGGCCAATGAGTGGAGTCTGTTAGCCGACTCCACTCTATGGCCGTATATAGCTCAACGGGGCTGCGGTGTGTTGTCGCATTGGATGTGATCTGTTGGGCCAAAAGCATTTTGTCAATCCTTTCTTGCCAGTCCCCCTGGCCCATTCTCTTGAGGGCTTTTTGGTTTTTTGGACCATTCTGTCTGCCTGTCTGTTGGTGGCCAGGTGTGCAGGGACAGACAGTGCATGTCTGCTCCCGAGTCCAGCTAGGAACCCTTCAAATGGCTGCAAGGTGAATTATAGCCCGTTGTTGGAGATGAGGATGTCCAGTAGCCCGTGGGTAGAGAACAGTTGCAGAAGGGTTCTTATGGTGGATTTTGTGGTAGTGGATTACTTCTAACAATTTAGACTATGCATCAACCACTATGAGGAATGTCTGTCCTTGGCAGGGCCTGGCAATGTTGATGTGTACCCAGGCCCATGGAGCTGTGGGTGTCTCTCACTTCCTGGGACTTGCTGCCGGGGCGGGGCTGGTCAGGTTTCTTGATGGGGATGCAGATGGTGACCCAGGTCTCTATTTCCTTGTCCAGCCCCAGCCACCACACCTAGCTTCTGGCCAGGGCTTTCATACAGACTATCCCCAGGTGGCCCTTGTATAGCAGTATCAGTATTCTATTTCTTAATGGTGGTGGGATGACCACTCTCTCCCCCCAAAGTATGCAGCCCTTGAGTACTGACAGCTCAGCCTATCTATTTTTATATGGTTTAAATTCATCCCCATTTATCGCTTCTGGCCATCCCTTCCATATCTAGTTTGAAATCTGTGCCATGGTTTTGTTGCAGGCTATGAGTCTCATGATCTCTGTAGACATCATCAGTCCAGGTTGTAATTCCTCCAGTAGAAGAACTGTGGAGGATGGCGCCGGGTCTCCAGCACGGTCTTGGAGGGGCAGCAGCTCAGGGCATCAACATTGGAGATGTCTTTTCCTGGGCGGTGGACTAAGCAGTAGCTGTATGCAGCCAGGAAAACAGTCCATCTTAACATCCTGGATGATAGGATGTTCAGTGTGGGTTTATCTCTGGCTAGGATGCCCAGCAAAGGTTTGTGGTCAGTAATTAAGTTGAACTGCTTTCTGTAAAGGTACTCATGGAAGCGCTTGACTCCTGAGACTGCGGCAAATGCTTCTTTGTCAATTTGGCTATAGTTTCATTGAGTTTTGGACAATGTCTTAGAATAATATGTAATGAGGGCTTCTGTCCTGTTGGGTAGTCAGTGGCTGAGGACTGCTCCAATTCCATAAGGGGAGGCATTGCATGTGAATGTCAAGGTAGTGTCTTGATGTATTGTATGAGGACACTGCTGGATGTCAGGATGTTTTTTATCTTCTTAAATGCGTTGGCCTCATGTTGCCTCCAGGTCCAGTTGGTCATCTTATCTAGTAGTCTGTGGAGTGGTTCTGCAATGGTTGCTTTCTGTGGTAGAAAGACATTATAGAAGTTGAGCAACCTCAGGAAGGCGTGCAGTTTCGCTTTATTTTGTGGGGTGTGGGATTCCCATATTGCTTTCAGTTTCCCATTTGTGGATCAGATGCTGGATGCGTCTATTAGGAAACTCAAAAACTCCACTTGGGGAATGGCCAGGTGACATTTGTTTCTTTTTAATTTCAGTCCGGTTTCTTGGAATCTCCCCAGTACTGCCCTCAATCACTCTATGAGTTGTTCCCTGCTTTTGGCCGAAATAATCATATCATCGAAATATGATATTACCCCCAGAATGTTGTGTAATACTCTTTCCATAATGATCTGGAACAGGCGGGGGGCAATGCTTACTGTGAACTGTAACCTATTGCATTCAAAAGTACCTCAGTGGGTGACAATTGTCTGAGCTTCCGTGGTTGCCTCATCGACAGGCAGTTGCTGATAAGCCTGGGCCAGATCTAATTTGGCGACTATGGTTCCTAGCCCCAGGGAGTGCAGGAGGTGCTGCACTGCTGGCACAGGGAAGGCACTTCGCTGGAGGGCTTTATTCAGGGTCATCTTGTAATCAGCACAAATCCTGACTGACCCATCTGTTTTAACGGGTGACAATTAGGGTCTCCCATTTGGCATGGTCAACCAGGAAAGAACAATTAAATAATCTAATTGTTCCTCGACTTTGGCCCAGAGAGCAAAAGGGACTCACTGTGGCTTGAGTCAGCCAGGGGCTATTTTGGGGGTCTAGGTTAAATGAGATGGGGGTCCCCATATACTTTCCCAGTTTGTCATCGAAGACATCGCTGAATTCTCACTCCAGTTCTGTGAGGTCTTTTGTCAGGTGTGGGGGTGTGGTCTCCATTGTGTGAATGCTGGTGATGTGGATTTGGAGGGGCTGGAACCATTCTCTTCTCAAGTAGGCTTGGCAGGTTTTGATCTACTATGGTGAGTGGTAGGTTTCCTTGGAAGCAACCATATTCTATATGAGCTACCTTCCTGCCCAAGGTGGGTATGTGGCAGCCTTGGTAGTCCTTTAATATTATCGTCTGTGGTTCCAGTTGGTCATGCCGCAGTTTGGGCTGTAGTCTTTTGAGGGTGTCCCATGAAATTATTGATATGTAGGACCTTGAGTTTACTTCCATCTGGCATGGCTTGCCTTCGATGGACACCATGGCCATTATTTTGTTGGCCTCGTAGGCATCGGTTTGCCTGACCTGGGTTTGGGCATAACCAATGAAGGTGAAGTGTGCATCTTGTTCTCTGGCATCATTTCTTTTTTTGAATTTCCCACCAGTGGTCTCCCCCCCGCCCCCTTCATGGCCATTTTGCCTCACTGGTGAGAACACTCATCTGTTTTGTTTGTTGGTTGGTTGGCTTTCTCAGCATACCTCTGCAATGTGGACTCTACGATAACATCTCCAGATGATTGTGTGCTTGAAGTGGCATGCCAAGTGATGGTGACTTCCTCCACAACCCCCACACTGTCTATTTCCTTGTTTCCCATCTTGCTTATTGGACTTTACTTTGTGGACTTCTCCATCATCATCTTCGTTTGCTATGTGGAAGTGTGATGGTAGCATCTTGTGTGGCCCTCGTGGGTGTGGGTATATACAAACAAATAGAAAGAGCAGCCATGGGATCACCCCTCTCACCCGTCATTGCAAACCTCTACATGGAACACTTTGAAACACAAGCTCTAGAAAAATATGATCACAAACCCAAACTCTGTCTCAGATACATAGATGATACCTTCATAATCTGGCCACATGGGAAAGAAAAACTGAATAACTTCCTCACACACCTCAACAGCCTACACCCCAAAATACAATTCACCATGGAAACAGAAGCTAACAATCAACTTCCCTTTCTAGATGTCTTAGTATACAAAAAAATCCAATGGCTCCCTAGGACACACCATCTACCAGAAGAAAACAAAAACAAACCACTATCTACAAGCACTCTCACACCACCACCCAGCACAAATCAATTCCGTAGCTGAGACACTCATCTCCAGAACAAAATGCTTAGCCGACAAACAACACCTAAAAACTGAACTACACACTCTCATTAAAGTACTAACAGCCAATGGATTCCAAAGAAAGAAGATTACCCACCTAATCCAAAAAGAAACCCCAACCAAAATCCAAGACAGAGAACAAGAGAATGGCAAAGCCCTCCTCCCATATATATTAAAGGCACTACAGACAAAATCAGCAAGATCCTCCAAAAACTCAACATTGAGACAGCATTCTGCACAAACAGAAAAATATCCACCATGCTAAGAAACCCTAAAGACAGAATCGAATTAGAAAACCAAGGAGTATACGAAATCCCTTGCACCGCCTGCCCCACCACATACATTGGACAAACTAACAGAAGAATAAGTGCACGCATTGAAGAACACAAGAATTCAATCAAAAAAGAAGAACCGACTTCTTCCCTGGTCCAACACCTCAAAGCCACAGGACATGAGATTGACTTTAAAAATACGAGAACTATCGCCAAAACTAAACACTTCAAAAACAGAATAATCAGAGAAGCCATAGAGATAGAAAAATGCCCACACAGCATGAATAAACGAGATGACACCTCCCACCTACCAGCCATTTGGAAACCCGCCCTCATGAACAAACAAGTACCTAACATGAAGAATGACACCTGACCCACACCCACGAGGGCCACACAAGATGCTACTACCACACTTCCACGTAGAAAGCAGACTCACACCCATACAGAAGATGAGACATGACCACGGATCAGAAGCCTCACCACAACTGCATCACTACCCATTTCAAACCCCTCCGACCCATACATGAAGTGAACAGATGCCCACCATGAAGATGAGGTACGACCACAAACGCAAAGCCAAACAGCAGGATCCCAGCTCACCAGCTCAAATCCCCAGCAACTAAGACTAACCTGAGCACAACCAAGCCCCCACCTGAACAGAACACACCCCCAGACAATCAGAACACAGCCAAACCCCCTACCAATGAGAACACACCCCCACCCAATCAGAACACAGCCAAGCCCCCACCCAATCAAGTCACACCCCACTAGCAGTTAAAAGGAAGAAGCAGGTGCAAGCTCACATTATTCTGAGAAGCACAGAGCTGAAGACACAAGCCTGAAGATGATGAATGATACTTCATCAAAACATTGCCTAGATACTTTCAATCTTATGTGGGAGAAAACCCGAATAACCAAAGATCCACATACAAATATCCGTGAGAACCTCAGAAAAAAAAATATACATACATACATACATACATACATACATGTGTACGTGCGTGTGTGCGTGTGTGTGTATGTGTGTGTGTGTGTTGTGACTGGGAGGTTTGAGCCTGCTGTGAGCTTTGAGTCTGATGTATCAGAAGACACAGGGTCGAGTGATGAGGAAGGTTTGGCATTGGAATTGGAGCCTGCTCTAATGAGAGATGCAGACGTGAACCAGGAGGATGAGGGAGTGTTGGAAACTCCCTCCTCTCCAGAACCTTCCACTTCAATCATGCCTCAGGTGTCAGCAGCTAATCCACAGAACATACCAGAGTCCTTGAGTGATGAAGAATGTTGGGTTGATGCAAGGACTAGATATAGGTTGAGACGTCAAGCACAATTTTAAAAGAAATGTCAAGTCAGAGACTAATTAGAGAGACTGACATGCCCGTCCAAGGAATATAAGGAGGCGCGTTGGTTAACGGCCCTTGTCTGGATCAAACTTCATTATTTACTGCGTAGCTTTGAAGAAGCCCTCTGTGGCTCATTATCTTGGCTTGAAGACAGTTTCTGGGAAAGCTGCCAATGACGATTACAGAGAAAAGTTAACTCTGTGGTTTCTGGTATTATTTGTTCATGTTTATTTCTTTGGGACATTTGGACTCTTACTTATGGCTACAAGTGAGACAGAACATTTTTTGATCCAGACTTTCATCCCATCTTCTAACTAAGATGGACCAAACACAGCTTGAGCAGCAACAGCCGCAGATTAATCAACTTCTGCAGAACTACTGCAGAACCAAGTCACCCAGTTGGTTAATCATTTAATGCAGATGCAAGCTCCAATTAACCCTCCTGCTCCCCACCAAAGGAAATGCCCGGTAGCTGTGCCAGATAAATTCTCTGGACAGCCTGAAATGTTCCCGGCTTTTATGGGGCAGTGTCAACTGTTTATGTCTTTTTATCTTTTTTTTATTTTTATTTTTTAAACAAATTTTATTGATTTTCCAAAACAATACACAGACAAACAAAACATAAAATATAATGACATAAGAATTTTTTTTCTTAAAAAGCCAATACAACATCTTATTTAAAGACAGAATTATTCCAAGTTATCACATTTCCAAACAAGCACAATTTGATATATATATTTACCTTATCTGTTCATCTTCATATCTTATCCCAAACTTCTCTTTATTACTTCCTTTCCTTCTATTTATTCAAATTATATCTCTTTAACTTTAGATTGTATACATTTTTTATATCCATCTGTCTTATACATTTTCATTATTCTCTTCCAATACAAAAACAAACAAGACATAAAACATAAAAACCTAAAACATCTTTTCTGAAAGTTGCTTGATCCCAGGTTAAAACTCATCGTACAGACACCTCTGTACATGTTCCTTTTATATATCATTCCATATCTTATTACCGTTTTCCATTTTCTATATAGCTTCTTCCTTTTTTTAACTCTCTTAGTTTTATTCTACTTATCTCAGTTCAAGTCATAATACTTAACATTCTTTGTCTGTTCTCAACTATCCATTCATTTTTTCTCTTTAAACAAAACCTCTCCTGTACACTAATTGGAGTATGACGCCTTTAACTCTTTCCCCTAACCTAATAATACTTAATATCACACATAACTTGTATTGGGATTCTGTTTAGCACATCCTAAAGTCACACAATATATTATATAAAGAGAGAAAGAAAAAAGAAAGAACGACAATAACAAACAAATTTATAAATATATAATATAGGTAGTACCCCTGTCAAAACCATTTTAATCATACCTATTGATACTTATTTATATATTTATATCTTAAACATTTTATTCTATAAATGCCTATAATAACACAATCTTATGTACCTTACAGAATCCCTTTTTCAATTAAATTTACCCATTGTCTCTAAATAAATTTTGTTTCTTTAAATCTTGCTTCCCATCGTTGAGACTTCTCACCCCTTCCTTTCTCCCTTGCTTATTCTTTTCCTTACCCTGTTTACCCCTTTGTCTTTCCACCTCCCTTTTCTTCTTGTGCTTTCCCCCTTCCTGTTGTTTTCTAACCTTATATCCACCCTTCAACTCATTTTTATCTTTTTTGGTTGTTTTTTTGGGTTTTAAAATCCCTTTTTCCTTTTCCTCTTCCTCCTTCTTCTCCCCCAATAGAGTCACATGTTCATCAAAAATAGTTCCTTCTTTGTCCGAATTATCCTGCTGCGCAATCAATTCTCCATAGGAATGCACCGCCATTTCTAGAGATTGAAAAAGAATGTCCAAGGTATCTTTCCAGTCTTGTTCTTCCTTTTTATATTTCAGATATTCAGTTTTAAATTCATCCAAAAGTGGTGCCGTTATGTCTTTACGGTCAGAAGATTTCCCTGATGACCGGGCTCAGGTGGTGTTTGTTATTAGTCTTTTGTCTGGTTTGGCTGCAAGATGGGCCACTCCTCTTTTGTTGCAAAATAGTCTGTTTTAAATGACTAACAGGGCTTTTGGCACCATTTACGTGTTATGTATGAGGACCCCATAAAAACTCAAACCGTAGCCAGACATTTAAAGGACATTCGTCAGGGGAAACGCCCTTTGCAAGAGTTTATTTCAGAGTTTCATCTGCTCTGCTTGGAATGAGGCAGCCCACATGGATGCTTTTCAGGAGGGTTTGGCAGAAAAAAATCAAGATGAGTTGGTGCATGTGGAGCCGGCTCTAACCCTGGATGTGTTAGTGGTGCAATGTTTGTGCATTGACACCCAGCTTCAATGGTGCAAGACCAGATGCCCAGTTTCGGGACTGCCCTCCCACTCATGGCCACAACCTCCCATACAACCAACGCCCCTGGTATCCCATAATGCCATGACCAGGACCGAGGAACCGATGGAGTTGGGTGCACTCTGCCCTCAGTTGATGGCACAAGAATGCATGCAGAGATTTCAGGGAGGCCTGTGCCTGTACTGTGGAGGGTTGGGACATTTTGCCAGTTCCTGTCCTGGTAAAAGACAGGTGGTACGAAAGCCAGTGCCCAAATCTCATCCTGTACCGTCGGAGAAACCCTAGGTCGGGCACATACCACACAACCACCTGAAGTAGTAGAGGTGAACTCTGGTCCTCCCCAACATTTGCTTTTGGACACGCAGGTTTTCTTGCAGTCCTGGTCGGAAGGGATTCATTGGTGAACTTGTGGGCTACTACCAATTTCATGGACCAGGTTTTTGCCACACATTATAAAATTCCCTTGGTTACTGTGGAGCCTCCCATTAAAGTGGAAACCATTGATGGGCAGGAACTGCACTCTAGGCCTATTTGTTTTGCTAATCAGCCATTATGCCTGGTCATTGGGGACCATGAGGAGGCAATTAGCTTTTATATCACCTCGGACCTCCATCTCCCCTTAGTTCTTGGAATGGCTTGGCCACGGTTGCATGATCCTCGGGTAGCCTGGGCACAGGATGCTATTTTGTTCCCGAGTCTCCAGTGTGTGGACCATCTAAGACACATCTGTGCTGGTCAAGACATCGCTCCGTCGTCTCTGTACCTCCTGAACTATCCGACTTTTCAGATGTTTTTAGCGAGAAGGAGGAGGATTGGTTACCCCCGCATCGACTTTATGACTGTCCTGTGGACCTCCTGCCCAATGCTCCGCTACCCAAGGGTCATCTGTATTCACTGTCTGAGCCCGAATTGGTCGCTCTGTGAGATTTTTCTGGACAAGAACTTGGTCTGGGGGTTTATCAGACCGTCATCGTCTCCCCTTTCCTCTCCCGTCCTTTTTGTGAAAAAGAAGATGGGGGATTTGCGCTTATGTTGTGACTACCACAGGTTAAATGCCATTACGGTGAAAAATAGTTATCCTTTGCCGCTCATTCCCAAGCTGATGGAACGACTACAAGAGGCCACTATTTTCACCAAGCTCGATCTTCTAGGGGCTTACAACCTGGTGCAGATGCGCAAAGGAGATGAGTGGAAGATGGTGTTTGGTACTAGATATGGCCACTTTGAATATACTGTAATGCCTTTTGGATTGACCAACACCCCCGTGGTCTTTCAACATTTCATGAATGATATTTTTAGGGACATGCTTGATCGGTTCATGGTGGTGTACCTGGTTGACATTTTGATCTATTCCAATTCCAGGGAAAGCCACCTTCGCCAAGTCTGCCAGGTATTACTCAAAGAATCTTACTACTTCCGAACGTAGTTATACAATCTGGGAGAAAGAGTTGCTGGCCATCAAGACTGCGTTTGACATCACCTTGAGAGGGCTCGGCACAAGGTGGAGGTTAGGACAGATCACTGTTAGGACTTGACCACTGCTTGGAAATTGAACCAACGACAGATCCGGTGGTTGTTGTTCTTCGCTAGGTTCAATTTTTCGGTCACGTACATCCCCAGTGGTCAAAATAAAAGAACCGATGCCCTATCCCATAAACTAGAATATCTGTGTCCTGAAGAACCCCTCCTCCACGTATGGTGCTATCACCAGAATGTTTGGCCATGATCCAGGAACCAGTGGATTTGAGGGCTCATGTATGAGAGGTGCAGCATTTGGACGATTGGTCTCAGCAACGAATGCGGGAAATTGTTCCTGATTCTCCATGGACTCTGGAAGAGGGTTTATTACGACATCGGGGTTGATTGTACGTGCCCACCAAAACACTTAGAGCACTCATCATGACCCAATGTCATGACAACCCAACTGCGGGTCATTTTGGGTACTTCAAACCCTTCACCTGGTCACAAGGACTTTTTAGTGGCCTAGAGTCTGGCATGATGTCTTCGCTTATGTTGCCTCTTGTATACCATGTCGGCAAGCAAAAGCTGCATCGGGTGCACCTCCTGGCCTTCTTCAACCACTACCAACTCCAAACCAACCCTGGGGGGCAATCTCCATGGACTTTTTAACACATTTGCCCTCGTCATCGGGTTATACAATGGTACTTGTGGTGGTTGCTCACCAAGATGGCCCATTTCATCCCATGTAGAAGGTTACCATCGGCTCGTGTTATTGCCTGGCTTTTTATACAACATGTATTCTGTTTTCATGGCTTACCAGACAGAGTTGTTTCAGATCATGGTGTCCAGTTCACCGCTCAATTCTGGAAGAGCCTAATGAATGCATTACGGGTGCAAGTATGCTTAGCATCGGCGCATCATCCGGAAACCGATGGCAGGACTGAGAAAGTAATTGGCATCCTCGCCCAATACCTCAGATGTTTTGTTAATCAGCGGCAAAATGACTGGGTGACCTATCTTCCATTGGCGGAGTTTGCTTTTAATAATTCTCAGCATACCGCCACCCACATGATGCCTTTTTACGCAAATGTGGGTTACCATCCGAGGTTTTTCCCCCTGTTGATCTTGGATTCTCCAGTTCCAGAGACACAAGACTTTTTGTCTGAATTACATGCGGTGCACCAATTGATTTCCAGACAATTGGAATGAGCAAAAGCAGACTATAAACATTTCATGTCAGGCGATGCCTCCACTGGCTGTGGGAGACAAGGTGTAGTTGTCCATGAAGCATCTCCCGGTCAATCATCCAATTAGGAAGTTGGATCATCACTTTATTGGTCCCTTCCCTATTGAGGCGGTTATCAATCCCGTGGCTTCGGCTCACACTACCGTGCTCCATGCGTATTCACGCTGTCTTCCACTGCTCCCTTTTGGTACCTGACACCCCATCGTGTACTCTCCGTTCTCCCGATGATACAGGTCCTCCATCTGGGCCCAGTGCTGATCCTGTTGTTGATACCACGGTGGTTGGCATTTACGATTCACAATGGCTGAAGGGACAATTTCAGTACTTCATAGGGAGGCTGGAAAATGAAACAGAGATTCGTTCCTGGGAGGATGCATCCAAGGTGCATGCCCCAGACCTTGTCTGGCTATATCATGCACAATTCCCATCAAAACCACATCAGGATTGTCAGACTCAGGGGAAGGGCCCTGAGGTGAGGGATAGTGTTGTGACTGGAAAGTTTGAGCCTGCTGTGAGCTTTGAGTCTGATGTATCAGAAGACACAGGGTCGAGTGATGAGGAAGGTTTGGCATTGGAATTGGAGCCTGATGTAATGAGAGATGCAGACGTGAGCCAGGAGGATGAGGGAGTGTCGGAAACTCCCTCCTCTCCAGAACCTTCCACTTCAATCATGCCTCATGTTTAATTCCTTTTCTTGCTTTGAGATGCACCAGTACAGCAAAAAATAAAAATAAAAAATGAAGAGTTTCTTTTAAGTAGGAGACAGACTACAAAAATGAACGTTCCAGCATAGTTAATTGAGATACTATGAATCTTACCCATATGTCTAGATATCATCTTTTCTGGACACCGAGAACAAGCATAGCAGCAAAATTTCTGCCCTTCAATCTTGTTCTTTCTTTTTCCAAGAGGACAAGGATCATTACATAAAGAGAAAGGATGCAGCTATTGCCAAAGAAACAAAGAGGTCATTATTAGCCTTTTTTTTGTTTTTGTCTTACAGCCAATAAATCAAAATGAGACTCTTGATAGTCCTACCATGAAACAGACAATTTAACATGAAAAGGATGCCAGAACCAGGAACTGAAGTTATGTTTCATGTTTTTAGTTTAGCTGAAGTTTAATTAATGTAACACAGCCTATTGTAGAAGATGGCTAGGCTGAGACTGAGGGAAGGGTCAAGAACATCATCAGTTTGGGGTCTCTTGCACCCACAAGAGATCTAAGTTCAGCCCTCCTTTCATTATGTTGATGCTTATTTATCACCAACTTGATTTGACTGCTAGTAGTTCAAATTCTTGTAGAGAGCTTTAGCATGTAATAAAACTATGTATTCATTTGAATTTCTTGGACTTCTGAATTCCTGTGCTTGAGACACACATTTATATCCATACCCTGATTATTTTCTAATTCTTCCACATTCAATGTGATGGTTATTACCTATACATCATATAAGGCCTGGTTACTTGATGGTACAATTACCAATAGCTTGTGTTTCATTTCTTGTATGCACTTCAGAGTCATCGTGACCCATAAGATGAGCAGCAAATAATCAATCAATCAATCAATCAATCAATCAATGTTCGAATCTCCACCACAATATCCTAGAATGTATGATGTTAGTTCAGGCAAAGATGATTGATTCCCCTTTCTTCCTTTTCCTTGTTCATATTCAGTTCATTTTTAAACCATCTCAGCTCTTTTGTGTTATTGAGAGGTGCATGGTTTCTTGTTTTAAAATAGTTTTTAACAGTTTCCAATCTGTCTAGTGTCATTAGGGGTTTGGTGGTGTATGAATGTAATCTATTGTTATTATGGTTGCCTGCACAGTCAGCCAGATGTTTACACTAGATGTGACATTTTTATCTATTACTGAGTCCTTCCCAAAGACCTGGGAAAAGGAGATGTTTTTTGATGACATTAAAAGTATTATCCTTTGTTATAAGCTGTCCCCAGTAAAGTTTAGAAATTAGCAGATGGTGATTTTGACACTTCCAACCACCAGTCAGTTGGTAACAGCAGCTGTACTTGGAACATAATACATTTTATGATGAAACCTTTCACAGGTTTCATCTAAACAACAACATCTACCTACCACATGTCCTTGGGAAGGTTTTCAATATCATGAACATTTATGAAAATAATCCATAACTTTGAGGGTCTGAACTGAGCTGGTAACATGAAGTTATTATTGTTTGCTTTGCAGGAAGAAGAGAAGGCTTTGCCTCTCCAGCATCAAATATATCATTGAAATGAGACTATATAGCAGGTCCTTGTTGGCAATGAAGGCTTAGATGTCAATACTTCCTTCGTTTGGACAGGCAAACATCTTGGCATGGAACTGTGATTCTCACATAAAGTGAGAGCAAATTTCCTTGCACAATTTAGAATGAGAACATCCATCATTAAGCAGACCAGTAATGCAATACATCTGTCTTCACAGAACTTTGATAGACTGAAATGTAATTGGGGCCTATGGGCTAGTTACCATCTATAGGCTAAAGGAAAGATTAGAGGGGTAAAACGCAGTGAATATGAAATTGGGTAGTTTCCCTTGTAAGGCTGTGACAAGTCAGGATGGACTGAGTCTGTGTAAAAGGCTTATTAGCCTAGCTCTGCACACTCTGGGTAACTCCTCCCCAGTTCTACTCAGTCCTTAGCTAAAGTAGGACACAAATGTTTGACTTTCCTGCTTTTGAGGTGTTTTTTTTGTTTTTTTGCCAAAGGCAGCTTTACAAGGGAAAAATTATTCAAAAGGGAAAAAAGCCTCTAGCAGCATTCCCTTTTAAAATGGGCATTTCTCAGCTGTTTATTGGGGCTGCCTAACAGTTGAGGGCTGCTCTGGTGATTGCAAGCAGCCTGCAAGGGCAGCAGGAGTCCGTTTTGGCCCTCCAGGGTGAAAAGAAAGTACATTTGGCCAGAGAGCCATTTCTTCAAGGGCGGAGGCTTCTGCCCTCTTAACAGAGTCGTGGGAGCTGCTTGGGGCTCTCCGTGATAAAGAGGAAGCTGTTTTCCCTTCTGGACAGCTTTCTGGAGAGTGGGGACTGCAGCCACACTCTAGTCAGAGCCATGGGGCTGATCACAACCCCCATGGTGAAGAAAGCAGTTGTGTGGTCGAGCGGCTGCTTTTGAAGCTGCCTCTGCCACTGCAGAGCAGTGAGGCTTCAACGTCCCTCAGGAAGAAGGAGTCTCGTGGCCAGAATGGAAAGACCTAATGGTCAGAAGTGGCCAATTTGAAAAGGCCTCATGGCCAGAAGCGGCCATTTTGAAGATCCCAGGCTCCAGGCATTCTTCTTCCTGCCACTCCTGCACCTTTTGTCTCCACCATGCCCGGTTCCCATCTGTTGCTGAGTGAAGACTTCAAAGGATAGGAGAGTATGAGTCCCAGTAGGAAGTGTTAAAACAGCCTACTGAAGTTACATAGGGCAGAGAGTGGTGGTTGGAATGGGGATGGAGAAGATATCCCCTGAAGTACATTTATAAACCCCTTCATGTGTTCTTCTCTTTGCACGGGACTTTCAGTCCAAAATAGGCCTTGCTGTTCAAAGTTGACTGAAGCTTTCAAGGCTGCCAAGCCTCAAGGAGTAGCTCTTGCTGCTTCTACCAAGGGAAAGCGGCCTGTGAAGAAGGCCACTAAAGCGGAGGAGAAGGATGCTTCCAGGCACCATCGGGCCATAGAGAAGCAGATAGCCAAGGTGCATCAGACCTCGAATCGCATAATGAGTTCAAGTGCTGCTTCTCCATCATCAATGAAGTGGATTTGGAGGAGCCTGGACCTTCATCTACAATCAGCATCCAGACTTGGTCCCTGATGTGTCCAGGAAAGGTCTGAGGAGGACAGTCAGCTTGGTGACCCCCATGGAGGAGCAGTACCTTAGCATGAGCATGGGTGCAGTAGACAAGGGGTGGAATCCTCCTTTCCTCCTACTGCTGCTGGACTCAGACCAGCTGAGCCTTCTGAATCAGATGTCCTGGTCAACCTGCAAATTCTGCTTGACAAGGCGATCAGGAAGGACATCTCAGAAGGCATGCAGAGAGTGATCCAACATTCTTCTGCAGCTTCTGATTTATCAGAGAGATGGTCCCAGGTTCGAGCAGCTCTTCTGTTGGAAAGAGGTTCCCTATCCAGGAACCAGTTTCTGTTTTGGCGATTGCCTATGTGCCTGCTCCCTCAGTGGCTCCATGCTTCATGGGGGAGCCTGACAAGCAGGAATCTGACAGGTCAGCAGATGAAGCCTCCCATGTGATTCCAATGTTCACAGGTTATTCAAACTCACCTTGTTCAGTCCCTTGTTATTCCAGGCAAGGAACATGGCCAACCTGAGGGATGCAGATGATGAGGCTATTTCCCTTCTAGGAAGTCAGATGTTCTCATGATGAGCCAGAGGTGTGGAAAGAAGTGGTCCCATCTCCTAGACTGTTCCTGAAGGTTATTCAGAAACAGCTGGAATCACCTGCCTCAGTATCCAATCCCCTGGCTTCAGACCACAGGTTCTTTGGGGGGAGGGGCTGAACTCACCAAAACACTCCAAGTTCTCACACTGGATACTCCAGAGGCAGTTTTGCCTCCTCGTCTGCTTCATCGGACCCGGAGGATGTCCTCAAGGCCGAGGAGAAGCGAGTTGAGGAATCAGTCCAGAGATCCCACCTGGCGGCTGCCTGAGCAGTCAAGGCTTCTACTGCAGTGTTGTTCTTCACCAGGATGTTGCTCAAGTGGCTGAAGCAGTTGCGGGATAGAATTCCTATGCAGATGTCTGAGCCCACCTGGACATCAATAAGATCATGGCGGCCGAGGAATTCACAGTTGATGCCACCCTGCATGGGACCAGGTTTGCCACTAAAGCCATTGCTTCCTCAGTGGCAGCCTTGCACATGTGCTGACTACACAACTGGCAGGCGGATGGCAGAAGGAAATGGAAGTTGGCATCTCCCCCATCCAAAGGGGATAAGCTTTTTGGCGAGGCCCTCAAGCCCTTTTTGGTTGAACTCAAGGATTCACTTCTCAAGAGGTAGAACTTTGGGCCACTCCTATACTTCAAACAGCCTTGGTTCAGAGGGGAAACCAGTTCCAGCTTCTACTGGCCATCCAAGACCTCTTACCAATATAACAATATATTGGCAAGGGCAGGCAGCAGTGGCTACAGATTGGGCTTTTCAAGGAAGAAGTTACCCCTACCGTCGCTGGCACTTGTGCCCACTCTATGCCCATTGGAGGCTGATTAGCTTGGTTTGTGGACCTATGGGGGTGTATTGCTTCTAATGCCTGGGTTTGTACATGGCTAGATCAGGTCTTTTCCTGGAATTCTACTCTACTCCTCTGAGGTTTCTTATCTCCTGCCCAGTATCTAGGTTTACAGGGAGAAGGAGTCTGATGGACTCGATATCCAGCATTCACTGGAGCTCAGGGCCATTCAAGAGGTTCCCTAGTCCAACAGGTGATGGGGTTCTACTCCAGGTTTTTTGTATCCCCATGACCCTCGGCGGATGGAGGACTATTCTTGACCTGAAACAACTCAATGATACATTGTGTAAAGGCATTTTAAGATGCACTCTCTTCTTCCTTTCTAGAGAGTGTTCAGCGGGGGGACTTCCTCTCATCCATAGACTTGATCAGGGGTGGGCAAACTATGGCCCACAGGCCACATCTGGCCCATTGGTCTGTCCAATCCAGCCTGCCCCTGAAAAAAAATCTCTGGGCATGGCATATTGCCCTGTGCCGTGTGGCCCCCAAAGCTGCAAAACAGTGCAGAGCACTCTCGGGGTAGGAAAGAAAAGAAGAACTTTGCAAAGGCCTTGGCTGGGAGTTCAAAATCACCTTCAAGTGCGACCTCTCCAAAGGTGAGTCCCCGCTGATCCCCCCCTTTTTTCCGGGGCTTCCACGCTTAAACTTTGCAAAGGCAAAGTTTGCAGGTGGGACTGTCTTCCCGCTGAGGAGCGGGAAGGGTTCCGCCCAGCGGGCGGGCAGGCTGCTTGGAGGAGGCGACCCGGCGGCACTCCAGGTTTCCACTCCGCCATGCAGCTCGGGACCAGGCACGAGCGCCCGCGAGGAAAAAGGAAGCCGCAAGTTGCTGGGAAGTTGTTCAGGTGCTGGGAGCAGGCTTTTAAAGTGCTGCCTGAGCAGAGCCGGGAAACGGGGCACCAAGGCAGGGCAAGGCTCCACCAGCAGCGGCCTAGCTTTAGGTGGGTTTGGATGCCCCTGAGCATGGTTTGCTGTTTGTTCTCTCCTGGGACTCGTGATTGGAAAGCGTGGAAAGTAGTAGCAGGAGCAGTTGCGGTGTTACTTTGCTTCCGGAAGCTGCTCTTTTGGAAGACCACTTCGGTGATCGGATCTTGCCAGCTCGGGAGCAATTCCAGTTTTCGCTAACCTCGGTAGTTAAATAAAATCACCGAGTCAGTTCAAGCCTTGCAAACTGAGACTTAACTGGCGGGTAAAAAGCTCCTTTCCTTGCCTTCTCTCTTCCCCTCGAGCGGAGGAAATTTATTTTTTTATTTTTTTATTTTATTTGATTTGTCAATTGTTTACAAGATAATAAGTATAAGTGTATACATAGTTATGAATACATGAAATGGGTACATATAAGAAAAATAAAAGAAAAATAAAAGAAACAATAGGACAGGGAAATGGTGTTGGAGAATTGCTTTCTGTAATTTGAAATTGAAACTTCAATTACCCTCCCCAACCAACTAATTTTCAGTAAGTGCCACTGACTTCAGCATCTGGTTGTAAGAGCTTGATTTGATCAAAGCTAAGTATTAGGGTTTTTTGTTTTCAAGTTCAAAGAGATGGTGGTTTGGAAGACCAAAATTTTGAATGTTTTATTTAAAAGTCTTTTTTCTCCAATGTAGATTTGGAATGGAAAATCATTTATGTGGGCTCAGCAGAAAGTGAGGAATTCAATCAAGTTTTAGATTCAGTATTAGTAGGCCACAAAGGGCCTCTTTCTGGCGCGCCTCGCCTCACCTCGCTTCGCACCTGCCTCTCCTCCTTCTCCTCGCTGGCTCGTTCTCTCTCATTCCCCAAGCGGCACCCCTTGCACGAAGATTACCCGGGAACCTGGGATTGGATCTGTAGTATAGTGGGGGTTAATATTCTTTAGGAGAAGTTTCACCCACTAAGCTCCCCCCAAAATGTTGGCTCACATTAAAAAAAGGAAAGTTGATTCTGAATGCCATGTTTTCAACAAGACATGGACTGCTAAATATTTATTTATGAAAGTCAAAGGCAAAGCTGTTTGCTTAGTTTGTGGTACAGTTGTCGCTGTGTTGAAAGATTATAATTTGAATCGCCACTATGTGACCAAACATGAGGATAAATATAGGAACTTGTCTGACCAAGAGTGAGCAAAGGAGTCGGAGATTTTGCTATCCAAGCTGCAAACTCAATGAACACTTTTTACAAAACTTAGCACATCCAGAGATACAGCTACCAAAGCAAGTTATGTCATATCTCATAAAATAGCTAAACGAAGTAAACCATTTTCTGACAGAGAGTTTATTAAAGAGTATTTGGTGGACTCTGCTGAGCTAATATGTCCAGAGAAAAAGGGTGCATTTGAGAACATCCCTGTGTCCTGGCGTACTGTGATGAGAAAGGTTGAGGACATCGCAAGAAATTTGGAGAAGAACAGAGCAGTTACATTTTCCTTTTTTACCCTGGCTCTGGATGAGAGCTGTGATGTACGAGACACTGCCCAGCTACTCATCTTCTTACGTGGGATCACTGCAGACTTCAAAATAACAGAGGAACTGGCAGCCATGCAGTCTATGAAAGGGACAACAACAGGGATTGATTTCCTAACAGAAGTAAATGCATGTTTAGACAAGTTGGGACTGAAATGGGACAAACTTGTAGGTGTGACAACAGATGGTTGTCCAAATCTGACGGGGAGAAATGGACTTTTGAAGAGAATGCAGGATAAAGTTACCGAAATTAACCCTGAGCAGAAATTGACATTTTTGCATTGTATGTATTATACATGTATTATACATCAGGAAGTGTTGTGTAGGTCAGTATTAAAAATGAACCATGTTGTTGATGTTGTAACTAAAACCGTTAACTTCATCAGATCAAGAGCACTGAATCACAGACAGTTTGTTGCACTATTGGAGGAAAATGAGTCTGAACATCGTGACATCAGCTACCACACAAATGTCAGGTGGCTGAGCCTGGGAAAAGTCCTGAAAGTTTTCTGGGACCTGAGAGAGGAGATCTGGCAGTTCTGTGAGAACAAGGGAAATGACATCCCTCAGCTTTCAGATGCAGACTGGCTGGCAGACCTTAGTTTTGCTGTAGATGTGACTTCTTGGATGAATGACCTGAATGTCAAACTGCAATGCAAGGGCCTTTTTGTGCATGAAATGTATAGTGCAGTGAAGGCTTTCATGAGAAAGTTGCAGCTTCTCTCAAGCCAAATGGGGAACAATATTCTTACTCACATGCCAACACTGAAGGAAGCCAAACCATCAGCTGATCACCTCCACAGGTACTTATCCATGTTAGAAGCACTGCATGCTGAGTTTTCAAGGTGATTTCAAGACTTCAAAACTCTTGAGAGTGAAATGGACATGGTTTCTTCTCCCTTCAGCTGCAATGTGGATAATGCACCCAGTGATGTTCAGATGGAACTCATTGACTTGCAGTCTGACACATTTCTGGCAGCGCACTTTAGG
The DNA here is from genome assembly GCF_049901715.1 of Pseudonaja textilis. Lineage (NCBI taxonomy): Eukaryota > Metazoa > Chordata > Lepidosauria > Squamata > Elapidae > Pseudonaja > Pseudonaja textilis. The sequence continues at coordinate 115,687,313 of NC_142008.1, forward strand.
TCTGTTCCATTGCTTGAGTTTTACTCATCACTCAAAGAGGAGAACTTTCCACACATGAGGAGACATGCTCTGAAAATTCTAGTCCTCTTTGGATCTACCTACATATGTGAACAGACATTCTCAGTGATGAAGTTCAACAAATCCAGACACAGATCCTCTATCACTGATGACCACCTCTCAGCTGTCCTTCGCATAGCCACCTCAGATATTCCGCCAGATTTCAGTGCACTTGTTCAAGCCCAAGACAGACTGGATTTCTCCCACTGAACAGGTAAATGATTCTTATATATAATTTGCTGCATTTTATAATGGGCCCTTTATAATGGCCTTTTATAAAATTGGTTCGGCCCTCGAACGCAGATCTGATTTTCCATGTGGCCCCCGACAGAAATTAATTGCCCACCCCTGGACTTGATGGAAGCTTATTTACACATTCCTATCTGTTCATCATATAGGCAGTTCTTAAGGTTTTGTTACCAGGGCAATACTTTTAATTTAAAGCCCTCCCCTTGGATTGTCTTCCACCCCTAGAGTTACTCCAAAGTTTGGCTCCTTGAGTGGTGTGCCTCTGTCCTTCCTGGTGTGTTTGCAGTGTTATTTAAATGATATTAATCATGTCTTCTTCCTTTCAAAGGATTCAGCGAGATCTGCAGGTCATGATTTTGATTATGCCAGACCAGGGTTTTTCCATCAATAGCAAAAAGAGCCATTTCACTCCTTCCACTCAACTCCTTCATTGGGGGCCATTATTGGCTCAGTAGTGTATCAAGTTTTCCTTACACAGGAATGATTGGACAGCCTGCAGGGGATGATTAGGGGCATTCAGAGTAAGCATTCTGTTCCTTTTGTCCATTTATCTCACCTTTTGCCTCATTGGAGGTCAGGGGTCGAGTCATTCCCCTTGGACAGTGTAGCTGTCTAGCAACTTTTACTTCCATCCATTGATGGCTTTCTAGAGCTATGTCCATAGAACAATCCTTTAAGGTAGAGATCTGCCTTGTCCTCTTGATGGATGTTCCTGGTCAGGTTGGGGGGAATCACCTGGCTTCCCTCGGGGCCCAAGGCTTATGGTCTGCGGAGGATCAGGCCCATAGCTTCAATTGGTTAGACCTCAGAGTTTGGCCTTAGACAGTTTTTGCATCAGGTTTCTGGGTCTCATGTTCTTGTCATGACAGTCAATGTTGCCACACAAGCATATCAACAGCCAAGGGGGCAACCAGGTCCTTATTGATTATGACAGAAGTAAAAGCCCTGGGAAGATGGGCTGAGTGTCTCCTTTTGTCTCTCAGAGCTGAACTCATCTCTGGCTTGGATAATTTGCAGGCAGTTTGGCATACATGACCTCCATTGGTCACACTGAAGGAAGTTTACATCCCTCTCTATTTCATCAAATTATGTTCAGATTTGGATTGGCAGGGGTAGATTGGTTTACCACCTTCCCCTTAATGACCAATGGCCCAGGTTTTTTCACTAGATATTTTGCTCAGCAAAAGGAAGCAATGCCTTGCATTGTAGCTAGCCTCCAGGCTTGTTGTACACCTTTCCTCATTGCTACTGCTCTCGGTGGTGATTTGATGAATCTTGTTGGAGTAAGCCAAGGTGATATTAGTGGCTCCCTATTGGCCTCATCAGCCATGGTTCCCTGATTTGATGGACCTCTCAGTAGCTCACCCTTGGCAGACTCCAGAGGAGGATGTCTCTCTTCTTCAGGGGACCTTGGCTCACCCAGAGGCCAGTGGCTATATCTGGTAGGTTGGCTATTGAGTGGGGCATCTTAAAAAGTACCCACCACTCCAACAAAGTGATTAAAACCATTCAGGCCTCCAGGAGACCTTTGACCATCCATATTTATGAGGCTACATGGCAATCCTTTTCTTCTTGGTGTGCCAAGGCTCACATGTCACCTCTGCAAGCCTCCTTGGCTGCTGTTTTGGAATTCCTACAGGCTGGCCTGGATAAGGGTCTTGCACCAAACACACTTTGCAGGCAAGTGATGACTATCTCATTTGTGCTGACTTGTGGGAACTTAGCAGCTTTGTCTCAGCACCCAACTGTCCGTAGGTTCCTCAAAGGTGCGACCAACCTTTGTCCTCCTATGGTACATAGGTACCCTACTTGGGATTGGCCCAAGGTACTGCAGTCCCTTACCGGTCCTCTATTTGAACCACTCAGACAGTCCAGCCTATATCTTCTTACACTGAAGGTGGCATTCTTGGTGGCAGTTACTTCAGCAAGGAGAGTTTCTGAGTTGGTCGCTCTCTTGATCTGTCCTGATCTCTGTCTCTTCCATCCCCACCAGGTAGTTTTACATTTGGACTGGGCCTTTATTCCTAAGGTCAACACATCCTTCCCCATAGGTCAGGAACTGGTTCTCCTGGATTTTGTCCCCAGCCGGTCCATGAGTTTAGAAGGCTTGGCACACTTGGATATGCACAGAGCCTTAAAGATTTATATCAAATGAACTGCTGAATTCCACAAGACAGAATCTCTCTTTTTGTTCCTTCCAACCTTTGACATTGGGAGGAAAGGTGACTCCATCCACAGTAAGTAGATGGATCAAGGAATGTATAACTTAAGCCTCTTCCAGTTGGTCCCTTCTGGTACCTAGGGGCATCAAAGGTGCAGTCCACTCACAGTGAGGTGACTACGATGGCTTGGGCAATGCAAGTATCAGTGGAGGAGGTCTGCAGAGCAGCCACATGGACATCCCCTTTGGCTTTTATCTGCCACTACCAACTGGACTCCTTTGCTTCAGTGGATGTGGTGTTTGGAAGATGGATCCTGCAACAGGTAGTTTTGGACCGTGGAGGCCAGGACCAATTTTAACCCTTCTGAGGACAACCTTGCTTTACTATGTCCCATCCTGACCTGCTGCAGCCTTACAAGGGAAAATGTGCGTTGTTTACCTGAACACCACTTTTCCCTGTTAGGCAAGACAGGTCAGCCCCACCCTTTGGGAAGTGGTCTGGCCAAGAAACCTATGGGGGGGGGGTTCCAATAACGCTTTTGTTGTTTCTTCCCTTTCTTAGAGGCAATTCGGTCTGTTGCAATGACTTCATAGAACTGGGGAGGAGTTACCCAGAGTGGGGAGAGCTAGGCTAATAAGCCTTTTACATAGACTCAGTCCTAAGCAGCTAACGGAGAGTATCACCCATCCTGACCTGTCTTGCCTAACAAGGAAAAATGGCGTTCAGGTAAACCACCTCCATTTTAATTGATGTTATGGTACCTGAGTGAATCCATTATGGCACTGGATTTTGCTTGGATGTATGTGGAAGCTTTTTCCTGGAGGAGCTTCTGGATCCATTTCTCCAGTTGGGATGTTGATGTAAGAGTTGTTTGGGAAAGTGACCAGGTTTAAAATGTCAAATCCAGCTTGTAATGCTCCATCTTCATTTAATTTAATTTCATCTCTAGCATTGTTGTTGAAGGAAATTCTCTGCAGAAATGGGTGGAGCTTGCAGAAGACAAAAAAGACAAAGGGTTAAAGAGAACATAGAATAACAAAGTTGAAATGGACCTTAGAATTCATCTGGTCCAACCAACAAGTGTGCAGTCTCTTCTTTAAAGTCTCTTGTGATGGGGCATCCACGGCTTTTGAAGACAAGCCATTCTACTGGTTGATTGACCACTACACTTTTTGAAATTTGAATCCCTTCCCCACTCAGGAATAAAAAAAATATGAAGCACTGAGGCAATTTAATAGTATTATCTAACCATATTCTACGTTATAAGAAAGAGGGTACTCATTGATATTGTTCACTGATAACTCAGAAAAGAAGTTGGAAAGAGTAAGAAGAAGCAAATCTAGTGCAGAGAACTAAAAAGGCAGAAGAAAGTTGAATAGCAGTTTTTTTGGTGTGAAAAGAGATGTGTAGATAATGTCTTCAGTGGGTCAACATTTGTAATGTATGAACGTTGAAGAAAGATGAACATCAGAGATGTTTAGAAAGTTGGACTACAATGAGCTGTTGACTTTTTAAGTCCTGCCAATCTTTTAAAAGAGAATTGAGAAAGTGGAACTCTTACCTGCCAGGCTGCTATTCTTTTTGATTGCACTTGAACCCTGTCTTTTCGTATCATCGGATGTATCCTAACTGTTTGAGCAGCTTGTAAGGCTTGAGCCACAGCATAGACAGCATTGTAGATACTGTAACTATGGCTAAGCAGTCTGGTTTCAAAGAAGGGTGCGAGAAGGTCATCCAATCTTTCCTCTCCTGTACATTCCTCATCTTGAGAAGCACCATTATTGGATGGTATGCAGTCAAAAGCTTGGTGCCAGAAATCTCTAATAAAGCCATCTTCCTTTGCCTCAGATGGGTTGACAGCCTGTAAAAATTGTTGGAAACCTGGAAGTTATTTTTTGCTAATTGAGAAGGAAATGGCCCCATGGAACATTTGCATATCAAGAGCCTTTTGTAAGGTATGTAATATAAAGTCATTTTGGGCCATCGTGATCCACACTTTTTTTGTATCTGAAGAATTAAAATTTGATGAAAAAACAATTGTGGTCACAAGTATAGTAGAGGCCAGCCACATAAAGACTATATTTTTTCCATATATAACAACTGCATTTGCTACTTTCTTTGTGAACAAAGTAATGTGCCTCACAGCTTCTTCAACTATTCCAGATACTTCATAAAAATGAAAATTTCTCTCAACCCTTTCAGTGAATTCGGAGCAGATTTTGTTTTGGGAGAGCATGGGCTCCAGAGTTTGTATGAAATGTTCTCCATGTTCATCATCTACAATGACCAGCCCTACCCATTTCCATCCAAAGTACAGAAAGAGCTGAATTAAACCCTCATACTGGAGAGCTTCATTGGGGCCCATGCGATAAAAAGGTGATTCATCACTCGCTGCCAATTGAAATGAGCCATAGGAAATCGAAAGAAAGAAAGAAAGAAAGAAAGAAAGAAAGAAAGAAAGAAAGAAAGAAAGAAAGAAAGAAAGAAAGAAAGAAAGAAAGAGGAATGAGTAATCTGTCTATATATCTGTCTGTCTATCTATCTCTCATCCAAAGATGGGCTGCTACCAGTTCCACTGGTTCTCCAGAAGTGTATGTTAATTTTCTGAGCAGTTTGGAGAACCAGTTTTTGAAAGAAATATTTTCCCACTTCCCAGGGCTAATCCTGCAAGGAGCACAGAATAGAAAGATTCTAGTGTGTCAGTATTTCTAGCCTAATCCTTATCTTAATTGCTGCCCCCACTTCTTTCAGTGTTTTCAGAAACTGCTTCTGGGTTAAGCTGCCTCTGGTAACAGCCATAATGGTTCAGGCAGCCTAGACGTTCTGTCTGTAGCTGAACTTCTCTGGAGTCCTCCCCCACCCCCGAGTTTTTAGAGGTACTTTTATTCTTGGGCTTGAACAGCTATTTACAGAAGGGTTGGCATAGTCATAGAAGAAATGGCTGAGAGACAGGATGCAAGCACTCTGTCTGATTTTTTTAAACTGTCTTTCTGAGGGCATGTGCCCAAATATACCCACCCATTTTCTGGAGAGCTTAAATGTCACCTCTGCTAAAGGGTTTCCCTTTATGAGCAAGAGTTGGCTGTATTTTAACTATTTTAATTCCTCAATGTGCTCTGGCAGCCTGCCTGATTTGTAACTCTGGGTTGCAGGTATTGCTGAGGAAAAGGAAGGTATTCAGACAGAATGGTTTAGCTTTCCATGACAGCTGTGACTCATTGATCTTCAGTGTGTATTCCCCCATCTCTAATCTAATGGTTGGTATTTAGGGCAGCTTTTTGCAAGCAGAGATGCTTTTTATATTTTTGTATAGGTAATCCTTGATTTACAACAGTTCATTTAATGACCATTCAAAGTTACAATGCACTGAAAAAAGTGACTTTTGATTCTTTTACACACTTATGACCGTTGCAGCATTCCCATGGTCACAAGAGGCTGGGCGAAGCTAAGCGCCCTTCAATGTGGGTGACAACACATTGGCCATGCTCACTCAGTCTTATGACCATCCAACCACACCCATCCATCCAGTCATTAGGGCAGAGAACCGGTTGTTTAAAAAATTGCAGCCCACCACTGCTCTCATCCATGTAGTTCAGAGCTTTTGTTGTAGCTAAACCAAGGTTTGAATTTTTAGGATTTTTTTTTAACTCTTGCTAGTTTAACCATTCTTCCAATGTTGTTCTCCCTCCTGCCAATATAAAACTCAGATATTTGTGCACATTATGCTTAAAATATATGAACTGAAAACAATGAGACTGTTAATGATAAGTAGCATGACCACGCACATTCAGACTTTGCTTTAGAATTATCTATGTGTTGCTTCCTCTTACAATTGCTGAAAGCAGCCATAGGCTGAAGCAACATTGATATTAATCACACTCTACACCTTATATTGTTTCTTATCCATTCTACATCTCTTCACTGATGAACAATGAAATTGTACCTTGAAGGGAAAAATATAGATCTGATAATCTGTGTGATAGTAATTTCACAAATCCATCAATCTTAATCTGAGACAATTTGCCATCACCACCACCATCTTGCTCTGGGACAACATAATGCAAAATAACTGTACTCTAGATCCACTCCATTATTATTATTACTACTACTACTACTACTACTACTACTACTACTATTATTATTATTATTATTATTATTATTATTATTATTATTATTATTATTATTTAGAAATTGAGTTGTCTTGTGGTGAATTGTCTTGTGGTAAGTTGGCCAGGGCAATTGGTAACGGCAAGTTGGCTGTAATGAGTTGACCATGGTAAGTTGTCTCATTTTGCCTAATCTATAGCTCCAACCTGTGGAAATTTGAAAAGCTGCAAAGTTTCTGCCATGCTTATGGACGTATCAGGGCTCATCCCTCCAATGATTCCTACAATTTTCTTTTCAGTTCCACAAATATAGTTGGAAACAATTTTATGCATTTTAAAAAGCAGGTCCAGAGTGGTACGATAGGTCATTAGTGCATCGGAGTAGCTGTCATAGATGTGGAATCCGAGAGTGATGTTGGGCAAGATGTAAAGATCCTTGTTGATCTCTTTCACAGCAAACACTAAAGCCAAGACATGTTGATAGAATTTTGTCACCACACTGAAAATAAATGATTTGCTTCAAAAGAGAATTGTGCTATGCATTGTGCTATTAAAGAGATATGTAGTGAGAAAAAAAAATCATAAGTCATTGAAAACAAAGTAAATATATTGTGATTTTGCTTTCTTAGACTGTTCCTGAATTGTATATATTGGACATATTATATTGTTGAATTTCCAGTTTGTCTGTGGATTCAAGATTCATGTCCATTATAAAGTGGATTGTTTAACTGTATGCTTTAAGAAATTCTTAAACTGCGATACCCAGAAAAGTTAAATCAAAGTTCTTCTGCGTGGTTGAGTATAATGTCATGGGTTCTGTTTGGAACAATTGGAGGAACAATGGAAGTCTTTACAAAAGGGAGATATAAATTCATGAAATTGCTGAATAGATGTCATGCAAAAGAGATCTACCCAAAACTCCCAATTTTTTCCTGCCTTTAGAAAGGAGAGATTATTTTCATCTAAAATTTTCCATTTATAAACTTTCATTTGATCTATAATTAGACCACATTCACCTTATTAATTCCTGCACAATATATCCAATACTATTCAATGTTGTAAAAATTGAACATTTTGCCCTCAAAAGTCTAATAAGTACATAAAAAAATTACAGACATTAAAAAATGCCTCCCGAAAGTTTTGGAAATTATTTTCTGTTCCACTGTCAATGCATTGTTAGATCTAATGGTCAAAGGAAAGGTTGAGAATAGAAAAAGGTATATTTAAAATATTAAAGAGCCTTTTATGTTAAGGTGAATTAGGGTTGGTGCTTTTTTTCTCTAAGCAGGAAAAGGCTTCAGTTCACAATAGATAGCTGTTTGCACTAGTCTATTTATCAAGTTGCTGTAAAGGATATGCCTATCATATTTTGATATGTTGTAACATGTATATGTTGATAGAACCTCTGTGTTTTACAGAGATGGAAAGAAGAGAGCAGGATTAGATTAAAATCAGGTAAAATAGTGATAACTTACAATGGGATGTTAACCGATTCCTCAGAAGGATGTATATTGAAAATAATTTTGGGGAAGAGGTAATGGAAATGAGACATCAATCCACCAGTGAGAAGTTCTCCCTCTTGGTACCATTCCTGCGGAATTTCAATTGCTTTATCTACAGTGCACTTAAGAGGTTGTACCTTCATGGCCAATTCTAGAAATGGTAATATGACAATAATCCCCAACATTCCTGCTCATTTGACTTCTACTATAGTGGTGTTCCAGAAGCCTTGATTTAAAGATATCAGGAGACAAACTGCTACATATGTTGAGATGTCACACCTCAGGAATTGATCTGTTCCTAATCTTAAACTTCTTGTATGCCTGGATGCCTGGATACTCAAAGTATGACTGGACAGAGATGCCATTGATTCAAATACCTGATTTTTAAGCTCTTTCTTCACTTATAATGTAAGAAAGCACTAGACCAACTTTGTCTACCACAATATCTTTATGTTTTTTTTTCAGAATTTTAATAGTTTTATATATTCCCTTCAAGATGTTTGTCCTCATATATCTTACATGGGTGGGACCTTGTAGGTAGCCCCAGTTGTTGAAATTTGGTAGAATCTGTCCACTCCAATAGGCATTTGATGATCAACACTCTAAAAATATTATTTGTGATGTGAACAGCAAATAGACGCAAAATCTTGAAGCCCCCAACATTTGGCAGCAGTTCTCTTAAGTCTCTGCAATGGCTGTGGAACACTTCAACCAGTTTAGATGAAAGGACCTCAGCTAGGAAAATTATACTGGAAGTTTATATCTATTCTAAAGCTTGCTGCTGGTATTTCATTCAGAATTATCTTGAGAGCCACTGTAGCATTGTCTTCATCGTAGAGTCTATGGTAACTAGATGTTGTCAAGTTTACTTGTAGAAATGCTGAAGTAAACATGTTTGTAAGATCCCACAAGAAAATTTTTCTATTTGCTTTGGGACTTTGATGAACTGGTCTTGAGGTCTATAATTTGGCAGATGATTTGTTGAGTGGAATTTGGAGGTTTCTGTCATGGTCAATCATCCTTACATCACTTTCCAATTGGATTAACACCATGCACTCCATGCATGGGTGCTGTAAAAACAATAACCACAAAAATACCTACAACTGTTTGAACTTTTAGCTAGGCCAGTGTGCACCTTCAATGTATACCATTGTGATGGTGCAACGTATTCTGCCCCCAATATGCTTCTGGGTGAATTTAGAATACTGTTATCCAGAGGTTTTTTCCTATTGCACTAGATCCCATAGATTGGCATACTTTGGCTCTTCTTTAAACAATAACATTTGGTGCAACTTTGGCAATATGCCTTCTCTCTTTTGGCACCAGCCTTATGATACAGACACTCCCATGATCTGGAATGTCTCAATCTGTGGTCAAGAAAGCCAAATTGTTTCTATTTACTCCCAATATCTTATAGCTAGTGTGGCCATTATTTTGATCTACTGGGAAGGAATAAACAACAGTAAAGTCATATGGTTGGATGTCTCTAAAACACTTTTTCTCAACCTTTGTTGCTTTGAGATATATGGACTTCAACTCCCAAAATTCCCCAGCCAGCATGGCTAGTTTGGGATACCTGGGGATTGAAGTCTTCCTATCTTAAAGTTGCCAAGGTTGAGAAACAGTGCTCTAAAAGATTTCAACATCTTGCTACAATTTCCTCTGTATCTAACTTTTCCTCTGTTTTTTCTTTGCAATATAATGGGCCAAAGATATGTTAACCCCAGTTTGCTTTTGCTCATAAGTTGCTGAGCAAATTCCTTAGTTATTCAATTACTTTAGCTGGCTCAGAGTCACTTGGTTGAGTGGGAAGCTATAAAAATCGAGTAAATAAATAAAATAATAAATAAATAAAATAATTTGGATCATTCTAGGAATCCAGAATATTCTGTAATTTTTATTTGTATTAATTTTATTTGTTAACTTTATTTCTTACTTTTCATGCTGCTTCTCAAGGCAGTATTATTGTATTATTGCTTGTATACATATAAATAAAATAAAATAAACTCGTATCTTCAAAGTGCTTTGGTTGTTTTACCTGAGTCCAATTTGTGCTGCCATCCTGTTCTATTTCTTTGTTTTCTAGGGTCACCAACCTTTTCGACCTCAGGGACAACCAAACTCATAATTTTAAATCCTGGGGCCCACTAGTACGAATTTTGTCTGGCAGTGGCTTGCAGCCATTGGGGGGAGAGATCTGATCTAATCTTTCCCTCTCCCTCTCTTTCTTTCTCCCCCCCGCCTCTCTCTCTCTCTCTCTCACACACACAAACACACGGGCAGGGGTGGGATTCAAATTTCTTAACAACCAGTTCTGCGGTCATGTGGACTAATTTGTGGGTGTGGCTTGGTGGTCATAATACTGGATGGGCATGGCTTGTAGGTAAATATTATATTTATATAAATATTGATTTTTTTTTATAAAAAAGAGCAACTTTTACCCAAAATCAAGCAAAGCAGGCAGGCAGATTGAATTGCTCACACAATTATAGATTCATTCAGAGATCTAACTTTCTGCCATTGGCTACCTGAGCCTGTCACATAACATTTGCTTGCAACAAACCCATAAAATTTGCTAGCAAACAAATTCCCAAAATTAACTCACAACACACCATGTATGTAAATAATGACTTTTTTTAATTAAAAAAGAGCAACATTTACTCAGAATCAGGCAAAGCAGGCAGGAAGATTGAGTTTCTCAAAGAATCACAGATTCACTTAGAGATCTGTGTTTCTGCCATCGGCTACCTGAGTCTGCACTACTTCAGTCCTATGGAAGGTTCAGCTCTGCTTAAAAGCAGAGCCGAAGACCTAAAGATTAGCTAGAAAGTAAGAAATTAAATGATTTCCTACTTTCTAACTAATCTAAATCTCCCGGCACAGCAGAAGAGCTAATGGTCAGAAAAAGAAAAAATAGCAACTTAGCAGGCAAGTTTTCCTGGTAAGGAGTCAATGGGCAGGGTGGGTTCCCATGGGCCATGTGGGTGGCGCAGCCTTGTGTTCCTGCACAGCCTGGATTAATTGTTTTGAGGGGTGCTCTGGGGATGACCTTTCTCTGCAGACCACCAAAATTTTCTTGCAGACCACCAGCTGGCCAGGGCTCACTGGTTGCCGACCACTGTTCTAGCCTACACAGTAAAACCACAAAAAGGCAAGAGTTACATCTGGTTATACTTGATTTCACCAAGACAAAGACATATTTCTTTATGTATATTTAAATTGCTCTGCTAACAAGAGACATTCATTAAAATAATTGCTCAAATGGAACAATACAACTCACAAGCTTTGGGTCCTGAATTGAGGGTGAGATTAAGAGTTTGATATTGGGTATATTATGAGCTTTGCTTACAAAACCCAATTAGTCAATGGTTTTGAGAAATGGGAAAAATCACTCAACAATATTTAATGAATCTTGATAATTGTTCACAGTCTGTTGTTTCTAATGTCTACCTTAATATTGAGACATGTAGAGACAGTTTTTGTTAGCACTAGAATTGGTTTGCAAAACATTGAAATCCAAAATAGAACAATTTAATTAAATTATATGGAAGATTTCTCGCCTGAAGTGTTAATATAGTCTCTCCCCCAAAGACCCACTTCTGAAGAATTATAAGATAAAAAGCAAATTCAGTCAAGTTTGTTCATACTTTATTACCAAATAAATTGGTAATTTATTTTCTAAAAGATTCACCTTAGAACATACAACATCACAGCTGGAAGTAGCCTTGGAGGTCATCTAATCCAACCCTCTTCACAAACAGTTGACCCTATACCATTTCAGATGAACAACCATCCAAATTCTTCTTAAAAGTCTCCACTGATGGAGCACCCACAATTTCTAAAGACAAGCTGTTCCACTGATTGATTGTTCCCACTTCAGGAATTTTATCCTTCGTTCTAGGTTGGTTGTTTAGTTTTCATCCATTGTTTCTTATCTTGTCTTCTAGTGCTTTGGAAAACAGCTCTTGTGTGTACTAGTGGAATTTGTTTGAAACATGCGCACAGCTTCCTCAGATTACTTGCTTATTCATATTTATGAATGTAGTTGTATGCATAGAAGAGTTTAATTGGGTTGATCAAAATTCAAACCTGTCCTTTTTCAATTTCTTATGTATTAAACGCTCTCTATTGTTGAGTTCAGGCCTCAGTACAATTATATAGATTTTGGGGATGTATCTTCAGCCCAGTAAGCCAGCACCGGAAGACAGGATAGAGAAGATCTCCACGGCCACCATGTACTTCCCTTTGGTGCTCAGGTAGGTGGGGACAAAGGTCGGCCAAACACTGCAGAAAACCAACATGCTGAAAGTGATGAACTTGACTTCATTAAAACTGTCTGGCAACTTCCTGGCTAGGAAGGCCACAGTGAAACTGAGAAGAGCCAAGAAGCCCAAGTAGTCCAAAATACAGTAAAACATGGTGATGGAGCCTTCATGACATTCTACTACGATTTCTCCACGGAGAGTCTCCATGTCCAAATGTGGAAATTGGGGAGATGTACTCAGCCAAACAATACAAATACCTGCTTGAAGGAAGGAACAGAACCAGGCAATAGAATAGGCCAACTTTTGGCCCACCCATTTGTGAAATAGGCTTCCTGGCTTTGAGGCTAGAAATGCAACGATGACTATGATGGTTTTGGCCAAAATGGACGAAATAGCAATAGAGAAGATGATGCCAAATGTTGTTTGTCGGAGGAGGCATGTCACCTTATTGGGGTGTCCAATGAACAGAACTGAGCAAAGGAAATAGAGAAAGAGGGAGACAAGTAGAAGATAGGCGAGGTTGTGATTGTTGGCTTTGACAATGGGAGTGTCCCATTGCTTAATGAAGATTGAAAACACCAAAGCTGTGACCAGGGAAAAGAGATGAGCCAGAGACATCAGAGTTATGTCCAGTGGCTCTTCAAAGGAGAAGAAATTCAGTGTGTTTAGAATGCACTCATCATGAGCTTGGTTTGGAAATTGATCCTTTAGACAAACAATACAATTCTCTATGTCTGAAAATAAAGAAAATACATAAATTTGTTCCACTATTTTTAGAGCTACCTTCTCAGGAGTCCTTCTTTAGTAATAATGACATGACAGAAACTCCCAATGTCTAGTGTTGTGATTGGAAGGTCCAATCCTGTTAGGAACTTTGAATCTGATGACTGTTAGATCGTGGATTGACATCAGAACCAGGGAACGTTACTCCCTTTAGTTTGATTTGATTGTGAAATGACTGTTGAATTTCAAAAGGGAGTCCTAACAGTTTTGCTTGCAGTTTTGAATGAGAACTTACTCCCTTTAGTTTGATTTGATCGTGAAATGACTGTTTGAATTTCAAAAGGGAGTCCTAACAGTTTTGCTTGCAGTTTTGAATGAGAATGTTACAAGGGAGGACATTTGATTTGCAGGACCGGCCTGAACCTTCAACCTCCTCGGCTTCTCAATCGGGTTATCAGCCGGGAACGGCTGATAATGAGGAACTTATGGAGTCTTCAGGTGAAAGTAATAATTTAGATAATCGCTGGGTGGATGTCAGAAGCAGGCGTCTCCTGACGAGAAGAAACCAACGGGAGCACAGGGGGAGGGCAGATCAGTAATTAGACTAATTAGCTGCTGCTCTATAAAAGGAAGAGGGATGACTCTGCACGCTGTCGGGAACAAACTGTTTGCAAGGAGAACCAAAGACTTTGGCTTGGAGGATTTAAACCTGAAATATCTTGTTGGGACTTGGATTTATTGGAACTATTAACTTGGACTATCTTGTGGAGGCTAACTACAGCTGTTATCAGTGAAGATTCCTGGTTGCTGCCTGTATTTGCGAGGACTGCTGCTTTCAGCCTTATCTGTTTATTTTTGAAGGTGGGACATAACAGTCTAGTACCCAAAACAGGGTGAATTCAGTGACAGTAAGTGATAAAATCTTCCACTTTAGTAAAGACTCAATAGTGGCCTGTAGGTAGAAAACATTCAAGTAGATGTATAGTATTTATATGTCTCAAGAGCCAAAAATTAACAGAGAAACTCTCAGAAAGAATCAGAGTAAGACTCTCTTTATTTAGCCTTAGTTGGACCACCATAAAGTGTTCAGAGGAGAAACTAGTCAAAAATATGATAAAATAAACCACAAACAGATCAACAGCTATTAAACCATAAAGCCTCAATGGTTGGCCAAAAGATGAAAATATATTGTGTAGTTCTTAATTTGATATTTGTGCTAAGAGATAGTTGTGATCTTTACCTATTGTGTCCTATCATCCCTACTTGTGTCCCATCCCACCCCTATTTGAGTAAGATTCCAATTGGGCCTGGAGTCATGGATGATATAGAGACAAAACTGTGTGGCAAAATAATTGAGATTTGCTTTAATGTGATGCATCTTACCCATCCGATTTGATATCATCCTTTCTGGACATGGAGCACAATCATAGCAGCGAAATTTCTCCCCTTCCTTCTTTGTTTTTCTATATCCAGGTGGACAAGTGTCATTGCATAAGGAATGAGGTGGCAACTATTCAAAAAGTCTGGAGATCAGTAAAATTAATCAACCAACCAATCTGTCAGTCAATCACTCACTCACTCTATATCTCTAACATCTGACTGTCTCTATCTCTGTCTCTGTCTCTGTCTGTCTGTCTGTCTGTCTGTCTGTCTGTCTGTCTGTTTGTCTGTCTGTCTCTGTCTCTGTCTCATTTATCTTTCTATCTTTCTATCTATCATCTATCTATCTTTTTTCTATCTATCTATTTATCTATATATCATCTATCATCCATCTATCTATCTATCTATCTATCTATCTATCTATCTATCTATCTATCTATCTATCTATCTATCTATCTATCATCTATCTATCTATCAATCATCATCTATCATCTCATTTTCCTATCTATTTACAGACAATAGATGGGGTTGTGTTGGGAATCCCATTGTAATTCAGTACATTTAGAGAAGATGAGGATGCTCATCTTGTTCCAACATGAAAAGAAACCTTAAGTCTTGGACCATTTACATTTGTATATGAAATTAAGGGCAGATAGCTCTTTGCCGTTCAGCTATCAATGACAGCTGAGTGGACCTGCTCTGTATGACTGGAATTTAGTTATTCTGCTAGTGATCTGCCTGTCTCAGATGATCTTTTACAGTTCCTGTATAAAATCTCAAATTATACTTGGGGGTCTGTGACATAATATCTAGCCATGGCAAAGGTTGTACATGATTTTTGTCATTTAAACAATGTAATGATTAATATACCTGAGTAAATTCTGGTTGCCACTGGATTCTCTCCTCATTAATCAAAAAGGCTTTCCCTAGAGAATTATGTGGGTTCATTTCTCCAATATGGACTCTGATATAAGAATTATTTGGGAAAGTGATCAAGTTCACAATGTCAAATCCAGCCTCTAATTTTCCCTGCTCATTCAAAGTAATTTCATCTCCAGCAGTTGTTAAAGAAAATTCTCTGTAGAAATGAGTGAAGTTTCAAAAAGAGATGAATAAGGGAAAGGTTTGAAATATTCATCCTATGTTCTTTCAAGCAATGCCCATGGATAGCCCTGGGAGCATTAGCAATTCAGAAACCATAGTTAAAGAATGAAACTACTTTTATTGTATAACAATTTGGGGACCACCTGAACCACTAATCAGGGACAGAATCACCAATCACCTCCTCACTGGATGAATTTTGAGCTTCACTGTTCTGACCTAGGCTTCCCCCCAAAGCACTAAGTAGACACTTTGTCCTGGTAAAAACCCCTTTATTAAATGAAGGTGAATTTCTTTCATTCACATTCAGCCAAAGGCCTGGCAAACAGTCTTTCAAGGTTCCAATTAGGAGCACAGACCTTGGAGAGCTACCAAGTAAATATTTTCAAATGCAGTGCTGACAAGGAAGGGCTTGGCACAGTGTCTCTGAGACAGATCTTCACACTGCTGCAATGAACAAATTGTTTCCTGCAAAAGCCCTACACTTTTTGCTCCTCTTTTAATCCCTCTGGAAGGGGCCATTCACAATCCACCTTTGGCTTTACTTCCATGTTGACCCTTAGTTTGTAATTATTCTTTTCTTTTGGCAGCTCTCTACATGCCCAGGCTGGGAACCGGATCCAGATGCTCCCCCACCTCACTGCTGTCCAACTCCAAAGGCAGCTGATAATTGTCAGATGGTCCTGGTCCCATCTCTGCCTCTGATGCAGAGCCCTCATCCAAGCCTTCCTCAGCCTCCAGGCTGGCCCATGTTCCTCCCCAACATCCTCACTGTCTGACTCTGCTGCCAGCTCTGCTAGCCGCCGGTGAGCCACAACATTCACAAACAGCCATTCACATGACCAGCCGACCACAACACTTCATAGGACCCATATAAACAGAAAGAAACTGAACAAAACACTTCACCTAAAACCCTGCTGAAATGTTACTTATTTTGGTAATGAAATGTCCAGGAACTAAACAACAAGCTTTATTTTTTGTTTAAAAAAAGCATGGATTGTCCTATACAATATGACTCAATAATTTTAATCTTTTTATATTTATAATTTTATTATATTGTTGAATTGTTTTGGGTAATGAGATGGGTAGCACATAAGTTGAATGAAATAAACAAGCTTGACGAATATTGGAATGGCAGGTACTTGAGGTCCTTCAGTTGTAAGGTAGTCTTCGACTTATCTTCATTTAGTGACTGTTCAGAGTGACAAAGGCACTGAAAAAAGTGACATGATCATTTTTCACACTTACAACCATTGCAGTATCCCCATGGTTATGTGATCAAAATTCAGATGTTTGGCAATTGGATCATATTTATGATGGTGGCAGTCTCCCATTATCACATGATCCCCTTTTGCAACGTTCTGACAAGCAAAGTCATTGGGAAAACCAGATTCACTTAACAACCACGTTACTAACTTAACAACTGCAGTGGTTCATTTAATAATGGTGACATGAAAAGTCATAAAATGGAGCAAATGTCCCTTAATATGCTCACTTAGCTACAGAAATTTTGGGCAGTTGTGATTGTAACTCAAGGACAATCTGTATTCTAGTCCAGGAGTATGTCAAACTCAATTTCACTGAGGGACGCATCAGGTGGCTGGGTGAGTGTGGCCAACTGGGTGGGCATGGCCGACTGAGTGGAGAAGGTCTGCTTGATGCCTTCTGTGGCCAACTGGATGGGCATGGCCAGCTTGTCCAAACTGCTGGCATGTTTCCTCTTCACACTGGAAAGACCAGGCTGAAGTCACATTGGCTAGGCTGGACTGAAGCAACGTGAGCCAGTCTCTTACATTTTCTAGACAATTAAAAAGAAAATTGAGGAAGCTTACCTGCCAAGGTTCCACTTTTTTATAACTCTCCATAGCTTGAAGGATGGATTGTGATATAAGAGCTGCATGCAAGCTATGTTTCAGAGCAGAAACCCCATTGTAGATACTGTAACTGTGCCCTGTCATGCTCATTTCAAAGAAAGGTGCAAGAAGACTCTCCAGGGGCCCCTCTCCCTGACACACACCATTTGTGCACTCAAAAGCTTGTTCTCAAAAACTGGAAATAAAACCTTCTCTTTTCCTGTTAGGAAGTTTGATTGTCTTAAGAAAATTCTGAAATCCTTGTGGCTGTTTTGTATGAAACATGAAGGCAAGAGCTCCATGAAAGATTTGCATTGGAAATGACTTTTGCAGGAGATGTAAAGTGAAGTCATTCTGAGCAGTTGTAATCCACACCTTTGAGGTAGACAAAGTCCCATTGTAAGTCGGATCAGTTATAAAATAAACTCCTAGTAGCAGTGCTAAAGCCAACCACTTCACAGTTATGTTTTCACCATATACAATAATTGCCTGGGCTTTTTTCTCTTTAAAAATGCTGAGATGGACTTCCGGTGGCAAGGCAAGGATGAGTAGAGGTGCAGAAGCCCATCTGAGATTTCAGCTTATCTCTTTTTGTGGTTGGTGCGATCCCCAGAGGGTGCTCGAATCCCGGGAAGATTCGTGTCAGTGTGGGGTAAACTCGGGCTGCAGTTTGAGGAAGGCAACCCCCCAGCAGCGAAGAAGAGCCCTCCAGAGTCCAATATGCAAGAGACAGCCTCCTATCAATGGCGGCTCCAAAGTCCGGATTGCCTCTGATGTGAAAAGTGAGTAAGTGACAGTTCATAAGATCGGTGGAGAAAAAGGTGGCAGGAAGAGCTTAACGGTGGAGAGGAAGATTGGCAAGTTATAATTTTTTGCACTAGTGTCTGTCAGAAGTCTGAAAGGAAAGCAAGAAGGTTAAGAACTATTTAATCAATAAGTATAAGACTTAATATTTAATATTTAATGTTTTAATAGTATAACAGTGTGTGATTATAACCAATCTATTGGGGAAAAAAATAATACTGTTTAGGTTCAAGAATACTGGTGACTAAGAATACTTAGAATATCTAATACTCAAAATAGGGTTAGATAAGGTTAGATAAGAATACATATATATTTACAATACTTATAAACTTACAAAATCTAAACTTGGTTAGATTTGATATACTATTTATTATATATATTTATTATATGGAATGTTATATAGTGTTGCATAGTATTTGAACATAGACTTCATAAAATTGTATACGTGATTGAGAATTTAGGATTAAAAATAACATATATTTATATATTTCAGTTACTAGTTAAGAATACAGAATACAGCTACATAGTAGATAGGTGGACTAAACAACTAGATACCGGAATTCTAATATAGGGGTAATAATACTGAATGGTAATTTGGGATAATATAATTAATATAATCCAACAACAGAAACAAATATTAAAAGAAATGACTTCTACAATGACCATGGCTCTGAAAACTGGAAGGAAGGCTACCCCGACTTTAACAACTACCCTGGCAACAGCTTCACCCACAGTTCAAAAAACCACAGAAGAATCGCTACCAGGGGAAAAACAAGCTAATGTCTCGAATGCCAATATAGAATCAACTTTTGCTAACCCTACAAGAATCAATGATGAAACTTCAAGAAATAATGATAAAAAATCATAATGAAACAAGAGCAGATATTAGTGAACTAAAAGAGGAGATGGGGAAATTAAAAGCTGAAATGAAAGCGGACATCCTTAATGTAGAGGATAAAATTGGAACACTACAACAGGCCCTGTAAAAAAATGAAGCAATGATAAAAGAAGTAGAGACAAGGATGGAACGAACAGAAAGGAAATTGGAAAGGATAGATGAAGAACTAAAAAATGTGAGCAAAGAAATGGAAGACTCATTGGTCTACATAGAAATGGACAAGGTGGCTGCATACTTGAGATTACAGAATGTTGAGGAATCCAAGGAAGAAGACCTGGAGCAGCTAATGGCAGAAATACTGGCCGGACTACTGGGAAAGGATAAAGATGATATACTTAGGGAATTTGATGAAGTCTATAGGGTCAGCACCAACTATGCGAGATGCCATAAATGTCTGAGAGAGGTCCACATTTGCTTTGCGAGAAGGAGTGTCCAGGATATAATATTTAGGATGTCCAGATGGAACAATTATGTATAAAGGCAAAGAACTTTGGATTCTTAAGCAAATTCCAAGGAAAGTAAGAGAAATAAGATGAGACTATAAATTTCTAGCTACTAATCTAAATCAGAAAAGAATTCTATTTAAATGGTTAATCCTGGAGGGGATGTTAGTTTCTTGGAAAGAAAGGAAAATTAAAATAGACTCTATGGAAAGGGCTCAGGATTTTTATGAACAACTAGATCAGAGTAGTAAGGAGGAATTGGAAAGAAATTCACAGGAAGACCACAGTTACCACAGAAACAAAAAAGAAGGACCCTCAAGAAACCAAAGGAACGTTTATCCACCTCAGGAGAGAGAAGAAACTAGTCCCCAGCAAGCACAAGGAGAGACTGGAATTATCATGAGACAAAGAGCGAAACAGAACTAATTAAATGGAAGAAGAAAAGAAACTTCTATCCATTAACATAAATGGTTTAAATTCGATGACAAAATGGAAAAGGATAATAGCTAAATTAATCAAACAAAATGCCGACATAATATGCCTACAGGAAACTCACATAAATACTTAGACTGCCCGAAACTAGGGAAGCTATTTACTGCACCAGACACAAGAAAAAAGAAAGGGATTGCAATATATGTGAAAGACGATCTGAAAGCAGATTTAGTTTAGTCAGACCCTGAAGGAAGAACTTTGGTTTTACAGATCTGGATTAATGCTATTTCAATTCTATTAGTAGTAATTTATGCCCCAAATGAAGATCAGAAAGAGTTTTTTAAATATTTACATCAAAAAATTATAGGATTTGAAAAAAGGAATATTTGTATTATAGGAGATTTCAACTCTACTGCTGATTATCAAAAGGACCATAGCAATGCGAGGAAGAGTAAAAAGGGAAAAAGAGAGTTTCCTAAGACATGTAAGGAAATGATGAAAGAGTTAAATTTGGTGGACTTATGGAGAAGACTATACCCTGAAGAAAAACAATTCACATTTTATTCTAACCCACATCAAATATGGACACGAATTGATATGGCGTGGATGAATGGGGAAAAAGCAAACGAGATAAAAGGAATCAAAATTTTACCTAATGAATGGGCAGACCACAATCCAATTCAAATAACTTGTAAGGGTAGGAAAAAAGAAAAGAAAAGATGGACATTAAACACCCAATTAATAAGAGAAAAAGAGTATACTAATAAACTTAAGAAGGAATTAAACTATTTTTTAAAGGATAATGATAATGGTGTAACCTCGAAACAAAATATTTGGGATACATTGAAGGCAGTAATAAGAGGTATAATAATCTCTTATAATGCTATGAGAAATAAATAAAAATATGCTCAGCAAAATAAATTACAACAACAAATTAAGGAATTAGAAACTCAATTACAAAAGACCCCTAAAGATCAAAGAGTACAAAATCAGATAATGACAGTCAAACATAATTTGAATTTAATTGAACAAGAGAAAATGATAATAAATTTGAAAACGACTAAACAAATTTACTTTGAGCATGCTAATAAACCAGGAAGATGGTTATCTTATAAATTAAAAAAAAAGTAAGAAAAGAGATTGATCTACCAATTAATAGACGAGAAGGGTGACATACAACAAGAGATAGAAAAGAAAAAAGACATTGCACACAAATACTTCGAAGAGTTATACAAAAAGGAAGAAATTAATGAAGATAGAATAAGAATTTACTTAGATGAAATGAAAGATAAAGTAATCGGGGAAGAATTGATAGAATTATTAAATAAAGACATTACTTGGTCCGAATTGAAATCAGCAATAGAGAATCAGGGAAATAATAAAGCTGCGGCGCCAGATGGGATCCTGGGAGAATTATATAAGGCAATTGCAGAACAAATTGGACCTCTTATGATGGAAGTGTTTAACAATGTCTTATTGGCAGCCAGAATGCCGGACTCATGGAGGGGAGCATTGATTTCGCTGATCCCAAAGGAGGAATCTGATCTTAGATATATTACCAATTACAGACCAATTTCACTCCTAAACACCGATTACAAAATATTTACCTCCATCATAGCTAACTGATTGAAATGAATTTTAAATTTGTATATACACGAAGACCAAAATGGATTTCTCCCGACTAGACAGATAAGGAATAATTTAAGAACAATAGTAGATGTTCTAGAATTTTATGAAGCCCACCCCAAAAAACAAACTGCACTTATGTTTTTAGATGCAGAAAAGGCATTCGATAATTTAAGTTGGCAATTTCTAATTCAAAAAATTTATAATAAGAATTTGGGCACTAAATTTGAAAACATCATAACAACAATTTATGATACACGGCAGGCTAATATTATAATAAACGGGGAATATACTCGCCCAATAAAAATAGAAAAAGGAGTTAGACAAGGTTGCCCACTCTCACCCCTGCTCTTCATAGTCTCTCTAGAAACATTATTAACACGAATTAAACAAAACCCAGAGATTAAAGGATTAAAGATTAAGAAAGAAGAATACAAATTACAAGCATTTGCCGATGATATGGTTTTTTTTTATGGAGGAACCAATAGAAAGAGGACAAAAATTGATAAACGAACTAGAACAATTCAGTCCGGTAGCAGGACTCAAAATTAATAGGAAGAAAACAAAACTAATGACTAAAAGTTTAACAGAAAAACGATTTAGAAGAAGTTATGGGAATACAGGTGACAAAGAAAGTTAAATATTTAGGAATATGGCTGACACCACATTGCAAGACACTTAAGCAGAATAATTATGACAAATTGTTGCAACAAGTAAAGAAAGATCTAGAATCATGGGGCAGACTGCAACTTTCATTACTGGGCAGGATTGCTTCTATTAAAATGAATATTTTCCCAAAATTTTTATACTTATTTCAGACGATTCCAATTAACCTACACAGAAATTTTTTTGAAGAACTTAACAAAATAACTGTTAAATTTATTTGGCAAGGAAAAAAATCTAGAATATATTTAAAGGCAATGCAGGATTTGAAGAGCAGGGGAGGGTTGGCACTTCCAAATTGGGAATTGTGTTATATGGCAGCCTCTCTAGTATGGTTAAAAGATTAGGTGAATTTAATTAATAAGAGAACATTATTGTTAGAAGGCCATGATTTGCAGAAGGGGGGGCATGCCTTTTTATGGGAGGTAGGGAAAGTTAAACAGACATATTTCCATAGACATTTAACAAGAGATTCATTATTAACCAATTGGAAAAAAATACAGAAAAAACACTACCTAAAAGTACCGATGTGGTTATCGACAATGGAAGCGATGATTCACCCAAACAATTTGGACATTACCAAAATGATTAAATATAAGGATTTATTGGATACACAAGAAAATTTGAAATCACGACAAGAGCTGCAATCGCGGGGATTTAAAATTGATCAGTCGGTATATCTCCAAATTCATAGTAGATACAAACAGGATAGGAAAGAATTCTGAATTAACAATAAACTCCAGCAATTAGACAAAATCTTACTAGGATCAGACAAGAAAAATATAACTAAATTTTACAACTATCTATTAGAAGTAGAGTTAGAAGAAGAGACAGTTAAAGGGAATATGATAGCCTGGAGCAGGACGGAGTATCACTTTAATAGAATGGGAAAAGATCTGGAGTAGAAACAATATCACAAAATCGGCAGCATATAAAGAAAACGCTTATAAAATGTTTTACAGATGGCACCTTTCTCCCTCAAGATTAGCAAAGATGTGCCCCAACATGAGTCCGAAATGCTGGAAATGTAAAAGAATAAATGGAACCTTTTTTCATAAGTGGTGGTCCTGTAAAGAAACCCAAAAATAGTGGCAGAGAATTAGAAATTGGCTGGAATATATAACAAAAGAACAGATTGAGTATAAACCAGAGTCCTTCCTGTTAGGGATTTTCGATAAACAGCTATCAAAAAAAGTGAAGTACATAACAATACACATATTAACAGCGGCCAGATTAGCGTTTGCTCAATTTTGGAAGCTACCTCACATACCTACAGAACAGATGATCATCCAAAAAATCTTAGACTGTGCAGAAATGGACCAAATAACTTTAGCCTTAAAAAATAAAGATTTTTCAATATATTATAACAATTGGATTTGCTGGTATAAATGGTTAGAATAAAGACAGATTCTATATCATAAGGCAAAAAAAAGTATAGGACGAATCTATATGAGTGATATATAAACATACATATGGATGAGGTGTGCGTATATGGCATAAATCAAGAAGAGAAAAGATCTTACAAACTGTTGAAATTGAGAATGTTTTTAAATGTTCCCTTTTCCTTTTTTTCTTTTTTTTCCTTTCTTTTTTCTTTTTCTTTTTCTTTTTCTTTTTCTTTTCTTTTTTGCTCTTCTATTTGTGTATGTGTTGTTGATTTGTTTTTAATTGTAAAATTAATAAAATTTGTTTAAACAAAATAAAATAAAAAAGCTGAGATGACTCCTTGCCTCATTGATCAACTAGAAATGCTACCAAAGTGCTGATTTTTGTCAAATCCTGCAGTGAATTCAGAGCAAATCTTATTTTTCAAAAGCAGGGGCTCCAAGATTCACAAAAAGTGTTCCCCATCTAGGTTATTCACTGTGATAAGCCCTATCCATTTCCACTTGAAATGCAGAAGGAGCTGGATTAAACATTTGTACCGAAGAGCTTCATTAGGGACCATACAATAAAAAGATGGAGAACGTGATACAGCAGGAATTCCTAATTCAAACAAGCCATATGAAATCTAGAGGAAGAAACAGAAGGAAGGAAACAGGGGCATGGTAAATAAAAATATGAAAAACAAATAAATGAAGAACAATGACAGTATGGGCAAAAAACCTTGGCTATACTATAGAATTAGATAAATGGCAAGAATTGTGGAATAAAAATTATACATTGACAATGGAAACTTGTCAGGTATAAAGAAGACTGTATAAAATGTTTTACAGGTGGCATTTGCCACCGGTAAGGCTACCTAAGATGTTTTAAAAACATGTCCATCAAATGTTGGAAATGTAATCAGATACTGGAGGTTCCTATTATGACATGTGGTGGACATGCCCTAAGGCAAAAAAAATGGATGAAAATTAGAGAAAATATTAAAGAAACACATAGATTTAAAGTCAGAAATATTTTTGTCAGGTATAATACCAGAAAAATATGATAAAGGGAACATACTACATAACTTGACAGCAGTAAGAATTGGATTTGCATAGCATTGGAAGAATGAGGAAACTCCTACAGATGAAAATATAATTAGAAAAATACTAGACCAGGCTTGTCCAACCCACGGCCCAGGGGTCGCATGCGGCCCAGCTTGCCTCGTAATGTGGCCCAGTGCCCACCCCAACCTTTGTGCCAGAGCCAGCGAGGAGGAGAGGCAGGCGCGAGGCGGGGCGAGTGCCAGGCCAAGCAGCAAGAGAAAAGGCGGGCGCCATCAGAGCGCCACCTCCTGCTGTTGCCACCGCCGGCACCGCCACCACTTCTGCCCCCCGCCGCCGCTTCTTCCCCCGCCACCGCTGCTGCTTCTGCCCCCGCCGCCGCTTCTTCCCCCGCCACCGCTGCTGCTTCTGCCCCCCGCCGCTTCTTCCCCGCCACCGCTGCTGCTTCTGCCCCCGCCGCCGCTTCTTCCCCTGCCACCGCTGCTGCTTCTGCCCCCGCCACCACTTCTTCCCCTGCCACCGCTGCTGCTTCTGCCCCACCGATTCTGCCCCTGCCACCGCTGCTGCTTCTGCCCCTGCTGCCGCTTCTTCCCCTGCCACCGCTGCTGCTTCTGCCCCGCCCGTTTCTTCCCCTGCCACGATGCTGCTTCTGCCCCCACCGCCGCTTCTTCCCCTGCCACTGCTGCTGCTTCTGCCCCCACCGCCGCTTCTTCCCCCACCACCGCTGCTGCTTCTGCCCCTGCCACTGCTTCTTCCCCTGTCCCCGCTGCCACTGCCCCCGCCACTGCTGCTGCTTCTGCCTTCCAGTCCTGCCTCATCGAGCCGGGCCATTTGCAGGACGAGAGGTAGGCATGAGGCGGGCGAGCTTTCTCCACCCCACCCCCAAAAAATTTGGCCAGAAAATAAACTGTGATAAAAAAACTGTGATAAAAAAACCGTGATAAAAAATAAATAATTTTTAATAAATAATTAATAATAAATAATAAAAACATCTCACTAACTTCATTTCCAAATAAATTTAATATGTTAACTATGTTTTCTATGGTTTTTTGGGATGATCAGGTATCGTTACTGTTATTTTATTTTATGTGCGGCCCAAACCAAATTTTCATCTTCTAATGTGGCCCAGGGAAGATGAAAGGTTGGACACCCCTGTACTAGATTGTGCAGAAATGGATAGGTTAACAGTAAAGATGAAAGACAAAGAAGACACAGAATGTTTGTTAACATGGGATTTGTTTTATCAGTGGTTAGACAATAGAGGTAGAAATTAGAAGTTGGAAAATTATTACTAGATATAAGTGACCCAGACAATGCACTGTTTATTAAGCACTTATGTGTGTTAAAGAAAAATATATAAATAGCATATATTGTAAAAAAATCTTTCCAATTCATATTGCATCCAATTTACTTCCAAATGGAACTGGGAGAAATATTTAAAACTTCCATTTGGTTGTTTGCAAATGTTCTTCTTTTCTTAAGATATAGACTGTACGCATCACATTTATATTTACAATGAATATTATTGTGGATATCTCTAATAAATATTGATAGATATATAGTTATCATCTTAATTATTTGAATCAGTTAATGCCTGCAGGGAGTAATAGACTCATAAATATCTCCTGATCTCTAAACCATCCAATTATTAATGTCAAAGGAAGAGTAGAAATATTTATCTGCAATAAATCCATTAGTCTTAGTGTTAGCTTCCACCTGTGGAATTTTGAAGAGCTGAAAAATTTCTGCCATACGTGAAGAAGTATCAGAACTTAGTCCTCCAATAATTCCTATGAGGTTTTGGGAGCCTCTGCATAGGTAGTTGAAAACAAACTCATGTACTTTGAAGAGCAGGTCCAAACTGGTACAGTAGGTCATCTTTGAATCAGAATAGCTATCATAGATTTGGAATCCAAGGGTGATGTTAGGCAAGATATGGGGGTCTTGATTGATCTCTTTTATGGCAAACTCCAAAGCCAAAACATGTTGGTAGAACTTTGTCACCACACTGCAAATGAAATGATCTGGTGATGAGAGAACTTCTTGTAACCTTTCAACAATGCAAATAAATAGAACATCACAAAATGTAAAAAAAAAAAAAATTGAAGAGAAGGAGAAAGAAGAACTTTTGACAGCTGGAAAGAAGGAAAAACAGAATGAAAGGAAAGGAAAAAGAGACTGAAGAATATGCTAAATGAAAGAAAAGGAGACTTTGGAAATTCTGACTACCAAACATCCCTCTTGCAAAATTTCTTGTGCCATCATGCTAGCTGGGGAGTTTGGGGTGTTGAAGTCCACACATCTTAAACTTGCCATATTTAAAGCACACTCTTTTATACTTTGTATACTTTACTTTGAATAAGGTTTCAATTGTCCACAAACAGCTTGTGCTTTAAAAAATGGAAGAATCAATATTATATACCTTCCTTGACTTGAAATACTAAACTTCTAGTTAAAGAAAAGATAGAGGTAGCAACCAGGTACAAATGTATCTAAATGTATTTGTTCTTCTCTTCTTCTCCAAACAGTCCCTGGTTTTTATCATGGCTTGTTTCACAATATAATTTCAGCATATAGCCCCTAAAGCTTCTAAATTGAGGTTTTCTGTTGAGAATGATTTCACTATGAACATTGATAATCCATTCTATATGAAATGATCTTAATTTAACAGAAAAAGGATAAGCTTCACTTTGGATACTGTTTATTTTTCCCCACTCCAGTTCGTAATGCTTTTTGGTGGGGGATAAAAACAAACACCTATTTCATTCATTCATTCATTCATTCATTTTTTCATTTAGTTATCAAATTTGTTGGCTGCCCATCTTACCATGAGATAACTCTGGGTAGCTTACAATAATTTAATTTACATTAATCTATCTACTTCTTTAAATTTGCTTTTTGTAAACAATAAGGTATGAGACATTAAGAGTAAGAAAAGCTTTCTACATTCTCCTTTGAAGGATAAAATCAGCCAAAAAAAAGATGGGCTTAGCTGGGCTAAAAAAACTTTGTCTGAATTTTTAGGGAAAAAAATTCAACTATCAATATAAAAAGTAGAGGTAAATCGAACTTATTTTTGACCATATAAAACTGAAAACTCTGTACATAGAGAAAGGAATGGCTGAAAATGTAGGAATCAGTCATTTATTCAATGTTTTCATTCTTGAGCAAGGTAACAGCTGGTTCAACAATCATATTGAAGAATATAGAAGAAGTCTATTTCTTTATAACTCATGAAATCACAAACAGATTACGTCTCCTCATCTTTTCATGAAAAATATATTCCACTTCAAGTAATGCAGCCAAAATAGAATGAAATTGGCCAAGAAAAGATTAAGGATTCTTCTATTCCTGGTTTGTTTTATCTTATGTTGAAATTACATAACTATTGACAGGGCAAAGTGCTTGGTTCTTTTCAAGTTTAATTCCTGCAATCAGCAAAAGTCAAGTAATTAAGTAAATAGTCAAAGGGATTGCTTATCCATAGAGTTGCCTCCAATGACATAAGGTGGTATAAGGTGAAAACGACATAGTCAGACCAGGTATATGAATTTGATCTATTCATATTTTTAAAACAAAGGGTTAAGCACCCCCCCAATCTTTAAAAGGACAGGACAAACTGTCAGCCACAAAATTACAAAAGCTCAGTAAAGTAACATCACTGTTGGAAAACTAGAAAGAGCAGGTTAGGGACAAACTATCTTGAAGAAAATCTGTCCATGTGCTTGCTAAGAGAGAACAACTCTTGATGGCACATAATCCTTAAAAACATTTAACACCTTATGGATCGGACTGGGAATTGATTTCTTACAATGGGAAGGTAAATGATTCCTCAGAAAGGTGCACATTGTATGCATAGTTGGGGAACTCATAATGAAGGAGTGATGCTATCCCACCAATGATGTATTTGCCTTCCTGGTGCCATTCATGTGGAACAGACACTGCAGAAGTTCCCATGCATTTAATGGTTTCTACTGGGAAGGTTATCTGGGAAGTCAGCAGTAGGACAACACTCAACCATACTTTAGCCCTTGTAACCCTGCAGGCAAACATCTGTCTACATTTTCTCTCTCTCCAGGTAACCTGAAGCACCATTCCTGTGGTCAATTCATCCCAACAATTTTGATGGAGCTGTAACTGCTGGGAAGAGAGTTCTTACAATTACAAAGTTACGCTTTGAGTATTGACTGATCCTCTGAAGCCACCCTTATACAAACCTGCTCATAATTCAAATGGAGAAGGTTCCTACTGACACCCAAATTTAACCTTATGCACGAATGGAAGTGTAGATATTTTTTCTGTTTTTGACTCTGCTGATTGCTGTTGTTCTCTACTGCAATTTTCAGATCTCTAGAGAGTTAACTCATGACATTAATTACAATATTTGTGATAAGTAGGGCAAAGGTAAAGGGGTAATATTAAGAATAATCTTGCAGAAGTGAAAATGTTTGTAATGTCAAAATAACTTGTTTTGGTTTATTGCAATTCCTTAAATTTGGGATGATACAGATCTTGACAGAGGGGAAAAGGCAGTGCATTAGACCTTATGCGATGGGCAAAAATAAGGAAAGTGTGAGATAGCCATGGCCTATACTGGTGGAGGATTAAATAAGTGATCACCAGTATCTGAATTGTAGCCAGATGTTCCCAGCTAACCAGTATAATTTGTACAGCTAGATAACAACTGTTAGAAGAATTATCATCCCTTAGTTAGTTTCTTGTTCAGATTAACATACCAGATCTTGCATTTCAGAGTTCAAAAGTTTTATGTAGCACACAAGGCTAAAACATTGAGTTTTGAGTCTGCCCAACTCCTTTGCAAAGGGTGCAAAGCACATTTTAAGTCATGTGTAATGCTTGTCCACATATCAGAATAACTGAGTTGGAAGGGCTGTTGGAGGTCTTCTAGTCCAAACCCCTCTTCAAGCAGGAAACCCCATACTATTTCAGACAAATGGTTGTCCATTCTTTTCTTAAAAGCATCCAGTGTTGGAGCATCCACAACCTCTGGAGGCAAGTCATTCCACTGATTAATTGTTTTGTCAGGAAATTTCTGCTTCATTCTAGGTTGATTCTCACCTTGATTTGTATCCATTCATTTTCATGCTCTCTCTTTAGATGCTTTGGAGAATACCTCCCTCCCCACTTTACGACAGCCCTTTACCAGCTTTCTAATATCTAAGGGGTTGCCACAAAGAAGATGGGGGTCAACTTATTCTCCAAAGTACTTGAAGGCAGAACATGAAGCAATGGGTAGACACTAATTAAGGAGAGAACCAACCTAGAACTAAGAAGAAATTTCCTGGCAGTGAGAATAATTAATCAGTGGAACAATTAATCAGTGCAATTAGTGGATTATGTTTACATCTCAAATTTTCAAGTTATGCTTTCCTAATAAGGACTAGCTTAATTTCTTATGTCCTAATTGGCATATTTGAATTTCTTATTGCTATGAGAGTAACATTTGCCTTGCATTTCTTTCTAAACTATGTACACAATTCTCTTGTTTATAAAATGGGATTAGTTTAGCAGTTGGACTAACTAGTTTCTAACACTATTCACTTCTTATCTATGTTATGTGATAGTCTTGCTTCTCTGCAAAGCATAAACTTCCCTTCTAAAATGGCACCACTCCTGCCTCTCCAACAATTATCTTCCAACCCAACACATCATGATATAGTTGCAATAAAGCAGGAAGGCTCCTGGCCAGTGGTCCAAAATTGCTACAAGTTCAGCTGAACCGGTAGTAAAAAAAGCCTCCGAAGATCAGCTGAAAAAGAAATAAGAGAAAAGCACAGGATCTGACCTCCCTCTCACCCCTGTGCTTCTTCATTTTGCTTCATTTTGCTAAAAGAGGAAATGTAAGAGTTTTCAGACTAACCACTTATGAAGGGTCCAAAGAATTTCCTTTCAGGTTTGATGTTGAAATATTTCAAACCATTGACTTAAGATAGTCAGATATTATTAAACTGTTTTGTATATATTGGTCATCAGACATCATCATCTATATTAATAAATAATGTTTATTAAGAGAGTCGAATTTATAAAAAATACCACTAAGATGGATTTGCTTAATATTGATTAAAAAAAACTCTGCAAGGGAGGAGGGGAGAAGAATAACCCAAGCAGGCACCACAACTTTCATTTTGATGCATATGCCTCATTGTGTACCTGCTTACTGTCTGTAATACCTTAACAACCTCGCCACACTGCAAGTGGGAAGGAAGGAAAAAGAACATGTCACACTGGACAACTGTAATGGCGATCATATGACATTAATGCTGCAAAGATAATAAATGGAGGTATTGGTTGTAAAGTTATTTTTTCAGCACTGTTGTACATAAAAATAAGGCAGTTGCTGAGTGAGGATAATCATATCTCTAATTTTCCCTTGTGTTGAGCTCAGTCCTGAAAAATAAATGTTACATTCCTCCCAAAGAAACACCAGCATCCGTGATGAAAAAAAGTCAAATTTGTACATACTTGATTTGTACATTAGAGCTGAACTTGAAGACAAGATCAAATGCACCATCAGTTTGGAGTCATTAAACTCTCATTAGAGACCAAATTCCACACACATACCCTTGAAGTTCATTGACTCCTATCTGGTGCCAATTTGCTCTGATCAGATCAGATTCTTGTGAACAGGTAGCATGAAATAAGCTTGAAATTTTTTGGAACTCTATTCTAGCTCCTGATTTCCTGAACTTGAGATTATTAGCTATGTGGATAAAATATTTCTTAATAGATCTATTCTAGTACTAATTGTGCTAATTGTGGACAGGAATATCCAATTATTTTGACTTTTGAAGACAGCAAAGTCCACCTTTGGATAGTGAGTGTCAATGGTTTGAAAGAGGGGTAAAAGACAACAAATCCAGTCTATAATACAGTGGTTGAAGCAATGCCAAGATTTCACAACCAATTGCACTCTGATTCAGGTGAAGGTAAGGGCACAGATAAACTTCCAAGAGGCCTTAAGAGCCCTCACTGAGTGCTAACTACCAGAGAACAGTAAAGAAGTACAATCCTTCCATCTCCCCTCCCACCATCCTATCACAACCTATCCTTCCTTCCTTCCTCTGTCATGCAGCCTCAACTGTCAGTACCTATTCTTCCATCCTCCCCCATCACAACTGATGAAATTTCTTGGATGAGAAATGAAACATTTTCTTTTTTTTTCATCAAGGAAAAAACAATCCTGTTGTCTTTTGAAAGACCACATTTCAGATTTAGTCTTTTTCCTTCTTTATTTCTTATGTACTAAATGCTCTCTAGTGTTGAGTTCAGGTCTCCATATAATTATATAGATTTTGGGGGTGAATATGTATCCCAGTAAACCATCACTGGAAGACAGGATAGAAAAGATCTCCACAGCCACCATGTACTTTCCTTTGGTGCTCAAGTAGGTGGGGCCAAAGGTGAGCCAAACGCTGCAGAAAACCAACATGCTGAAAGTGATGAACTTGGCTTCATTGAAACTGTCTGGCAACTTCCTAGCTAGGAAGGCCACAGTGAAGCTGAGAAGAGCCAAGAGGCTGATGTAGCCCAAGACACAGTAAAATATGGTGATGGAACCTTCATGACATTCTACTACGATTTCTCCAAAGAGTGTCTCCATGTCCAAATGTGGAAATGGGGGAAATGTATTCAGCCAAATAATACAAATAACTACTTGAATGAAGGAGCAGAAGCTGATAATAGAATAGGCCAACTTTTGCCCTACCCACTTACGGAATTTGCTTCCTGGCTTTGAGGCTAGGAAAGCTACAACAACTGTGATGGTTTTAGCCAAAACAGAAGAAATAGCAACAGAGAAGATGATTCCAAATGTCATTTGTCGGAGGAGGCAGGTCGACTTATTTGGCTGTCCAATGAACATAATTGAACAAAGAAAACAAAGGAGGAGAGAGATAAGGAGAACATAGGTGAGGTTACAATTGTTGGCTTTGACAATAGGAGTATCCCTTTGCTTAATGAAGATTGCAAGGACAAGACCTGTAGTAAGAGAGAAAAAAAGACCCAAAGCTGCAAAAGTAATGCCCAAAGTTTCTTCAAAAGCCAGAAATTTCAGTGTCTTAGGAATACATTGTATGTGAGCTTCATTTGGAAAATGATCCTTGGTGCAACTTTTACAATTTTCCATGTCTGGAAATAGAAGAAGATAAGGTTATTTGGAAAGAATACCAACTATCCTTTGGACTGGAATCTTCTGGTCACATGTGTTTTGAAATGTATTCCAAATACTATGGAAAAATATAAAGTCCATATCACCATATTGATAGTTATAGTCCATATCACCTCTTGCTTATTCATGCTCCATAGCAGCCTCTGCTGGCTGATCCTCTATAGCAGGGATCGCCAAACTTTTGGACCTGAGGGACTACCAAACTCATAATTTTAAATCCCATGGACCACAAATATGAATTTTGACTGATGGTGGCTTGCTGACATTGATGGGAGTGGGGGGAGGGAGAGAGAGAGGGTATTTCTCATCGCATATCTTGTAAAAATTCGTAAAATCTCATCTACTCCATCCATCATCTTTTCCTCTGTTATTTCCAAGCATCAGCCAGAATTTCTATCATTATCGCAGCCAAATTTTGTCCTTTTTCTTCCTCTATGTTTTGAAATCTGAGATAGAATTCTGACCTCTCCATCTCCCACTTCAGCATCCCACTTTTATCTTGTTCAACCACTGTTAGTCTGCTATCAATATTTCCAATCTTCTCCTCTCTTTGTTTACCTTCTTCTTCGATTTTTTGGAGTCTCTCATCATATTTCACCATCATTTGTTGAATATTTTCCACTTTTTCATCAGTCTTCCCTGTTCTTTGTTCAATGGTATCTGTTTTTGTCTTAAGATCTTGGATTCCTTGCATAATCATCTGTAAAGTTACTTTTTCTTGTTCTTTGTCTTGCTTTAACATTGCCTGAATTAAACGCTCTCCTCCAGATGGTGGGGAGGCAGAAGTAGATGTAGAGACACCCGACGGTATGAGTTTCCTACTCATTTTAAATGATTCAAGACCTTCAAATTCTTTCAAACTTTAATCCAATTAGTAAGGTAGCCAATTATAATCCAAAATAGAAACGCCCAATAGTGAAAAGCCCAATGGTAAAGGAAAAAAAGAAAAAAGAGAAGAAAAGATTCTTTGGGTTCTTCCGGACCCTAATCCAATTATAAAATAATCCACAATAAAGAATGAAAATAAAAAGAAGGAAAAAACCCAATAATAATAATAATAAAAGAACAAAGCAAAAGAAAGATTTCTTCAGGTTCTTCACACCTTAATCCAGTTAGAAAATCTCAATAAAAAAGAAAAAAACAAAATAATCCAAGAGCATAGATGGAAAAAGCAAAAATCCCAGTGGAAAAGGGGGGAAAAAAAGATAAGAAATTCTGAGGCTTTCCCTTTAAAATAAAAGGCAAGAATAAAAATATTGCTAAAATAAAAGTTTATGTAACAGTAATGCCGGTAAGGAGGGGTAGCGGAACTAAAAGAAGATAAAACACACACACACACACACACACACACACACACACTGCACTTTGTTTAATTGTCCAAGGCTCTTGTTATGACTCTCTTCTCCACAAACTTCAAATCCAAACCTCAAATGTTAAATTGTTGATAGAAGTCCAGAAGAACACCTGTAATAATATTCTGCCGCGCTCTTCCCTCTATCTTATCAAGTTAAAATTTCCTTGTGAAGAAGTCTTTCACAGTTCTCTCCACTTCAAGTAAAATATTTTCAAGCCTCTAGTTGGCAGTGTTACAAAATTTCTTAATTCTCACTTTCCCCCTCCTCCCAGGAAAACGTAATTGGGGTTAAAAGAAAAGAATATATATATATATATATATATATATATATATATATATATATATATATATATATATATACATATAAATATATATATATATATATATATATATATATATATATATATAGAGAGAGAGAGAGAGAGAGAGAGAGAGAGAGACAGAGAGAGACAGAGAGAGACAGAGACAGAGACAGAGAGAAATAACCAAAGGGAGCCTCTAGCCTAAAAAAAAATTAAGAAATCAAAAAGAATACACACACACACACACACACACACACACACACACACACACACACACACACACACACATATATATATATATATATATATATATAAAAAAGAAAATTCAGTCCGGTTATCTACTAAGTCACAATAAAGTCCGGTAACAAAAAAAAAGTAAGGAAAAGAAATAGCCAAGCCTCGCTTTGACATCTCCCTTTAAAAATCGCCACTTGTCAAAAATCTCACAGATTTCTTCTTATACTCAGAGTGTCCTTTCAAGCCTCAAAATGTTAATAAAGAAAAAAGTTTCTCTCCCAGCCAACACACTTTCTCTTTCAGCCTCTTCCTTTCCGGAGCTGTCCTGACTTCAGCAGCTCTGGGGCTGCCTCTCCGCCGCTGGCAAAAGGGAATTCTCCTGGGTCAACCAGGGACTTTGCAGTGTCCCTGGGATCCACAGGGTATACCCTTCACGATGACTGTCCCTACGGGACAGCTTAGGTCCGTTTGGACCGGCCAGGGGCGAAGATATCCGCTGCAATCTTAGAGCTTGATTGCAAACCGTACCATCGCGATGCCAGCTCCTCCCCTCTCCCCCAGCTCTTTGTTTGTTTTTATCCCCCACCAAAAAGCATTACAAACTGGAGTGGGGAAAAATAAACAGTATCCAAAGTGAAGCTTATCCTTTCTCTCTTAAATTAAGATCATTTCATATAGATTGGATTATCAATGTTCATAGTGAAATCATTCTCAACAGAAAATCTCAATTTAGAAGCTTTAGGGGCTATATGCTGAAATTATATTGTGCAACAAGCCATGATTAAAACCAGGGACTGTTTGGAGAGGAATACCTCTATCTTTTCTTTAACTAGAAGTTTAGTATTTCAAGTCAAGGAAGGTATATAATATTGATTCTTCCATTTTTTAAAGTACAAGCTTTTTGTGGACAATTGAAACCTTATTCAAAGTAAAGTATACAAAGTATAAAAGAGTGTGCTTTAAACATGGCAAGTTTAAGATGTGTGGACTTCAACTCCCCAAACTCCCCAGCTAGCATGATGGCACAAGAAATTTTGCAAGAGGGATGTTTGGTAGTCAGAATTTCCAAAGTCTCCTTTCATTTAGCATATTCTTCAGTCTCTTTTTCCTTTCATTCTGTTTTTCCTTCTTTCCAGCTGTCAACAGTTCTTTCTCCTTCTCTTCAATTTTTTTTTACATTTTGTGATGTTCTATTTATTTGCATTGTTGAAAAGTTACAAGAAGTTCTCTCATCACCCAGATCATTTCATTTGCAGTGTGGTGACAAAGTTCTACCAACATGTTTTGGCTTTGGAGTTTGCCATAAAAGAGATCAATCAAGACCCCCAAATCTTGCCTAACATCACCCTTGGATTCCAAATGTATGATAGCTATTCTGATTCAAAAATGACCTACTGTACCAGTTTGGACCTGCTCTTCAAAGTACATGAGTTTGTTTTCAACTACCTATGCAGAGGCTCCCAAAACCTCATAGGAATTATTGGATGACTAAGTTCTGATATTTCTTCACGTATGGCAGAAATTTTTCAGCTCTTCAAAATTCCACAGGTGGAAGCTAACACTAAGACTCATGGATTTATTGCAGATATATCTTTCTACTCTTCCTTTGACATTAATAATTGGATGGTTTAGAGATCAGGAGATATTTATGAGTCTATTACTCCCTGCAGGCATTAACTGATTCAAATAATTAAGATGATAACTACATATCTATCACTATTTATTAGAGATATCCACAATAATATTCATTGTAAATATATAAATAAATGTGATGTATACAGTCTATATCTTAAGAAAAGAAGAACATTTTCAAAAAACCAAATGGATGTTTTAAATATTTCTCCCAGTTCCATTTGGAAGTAAATTGGATGCAATATGAATTGGAAAGATTTTTTAAAATATATGTTATTTATATATTTTTCTTTAACACGCATAAGTGCTTAATAAACAGTGCATTGTCTGGGTCACTTATATCTAGTAATAATTTTCCAACTTCTAATTTCTACCTCTATTGTCTAACCATTGATAAAACAAATCCCATGTTAACAAACATTCTGTGTCTTCTTTGTCTTTTATCTTTACTGTTAACCTATCCATTTCCGCATAGTCTAGTATTTTTCTAATTATTATTTTCATCTGTAGGAGTTTCCTCATTCTTCCAATGCTATGCAAATCCAATTCTTACTGCTGTCAAGTTACGTAGTAACTTTATCATATTTTTATCATATTTTTCTGGTATTATACCTGACAAAAATATTTCTGGCTTTAAATCTATGTTTCTTTAACATTTTCTCTAAATTTCATCCATTTTTTTGCCTTAGGGCATGTCCACCACATGTCATAGTAAGAACCTCCAGTATCTGATTACATTTCCAACATTTGATGGACATGTTTTTAAACATCTTAGGTAGCCTTGCCGGTGGCAAATGCCACCTGTAAAACATTTTATACAGTCTTCCTTATACCTGAAAAGTTGCCATTGTCAATGTATAATTTTTATTCCACAATTCTTGCCATTTATCTAATTTTATAGTATAGCCAAGTTTTTTTGCCCACACTGTCATTGTTCTTCACTTATTTGTTTCTCATATTTTTATTTACTATGCCCTTGTTTCCTTCCTTCTGTTTCCTTCCTCTAGATTTCATATGGCTTGTTTGAATTAGAAATTCCTGCTGTATCACATTCTCCATCTTTTTATTGTATGGTCCTTAATGAAGCTCTTCAGTACAAAGATTTAATCCAGCTCCTTCTGCATTTCAAGTGGAAATGGGTAGGGCTTATCACAGTGAATAACCTAGATGGGGAACACTTTTTGTGGATCTTGGAGCCCCTGCTTTTGAAAAATAAGATTTGCTCTGAATTCACTACAAGATTTGACAAAAATCAGCACTTTGGTAGCATTTCTAGTGTGATCGATGAGGCAAGGAGTCATCTCAGCTTTTTTATTTTATTTTTTTAAAACAAATTTTATTAATTTTACAATTAAAAACAAATCAACAACACATACACAAATAGAAGAGCAAAAAAGAAAAGAAAGAGAAAAAGAAAAAGAAAAAAAGAAAGGAAAAAAAGGAAAAGG
Organism: Pseudonaja textilis; assembly: GCF_049901715.1. NCBI lineage: Eukaryota > Metazoa > Chordata > Lepidosauria > Squamata > Elapidae > Pseudonaja > Pseudonaja textilis. The sequence goes on from NC_142008.1 coordinate 115,725,167, forward strand.
GAACACTTAAAAACATTCTCAATTTTGACAGTTTGTAAGATCTTTTCTCTTCTTGATTTATGCCATATACGCACACCTCATCCATATGTATGGTTACATATCACTCATATAGATTTGTCCTATTCTTTTTTTGCCTGATATAGAATCTGTCTTTGTTCTAACCATTTATACCAGCAAATCCAATTGTTATAATATATTGAAGAATCTTTATTTTTTAAGGCTAAAGTTAGTTGGTCCATTTCTGCACAGTCTGAGATTTTTGGGATGATCATCTGTTCTGTAGGTATATGAGGTAGCTTCCAACATTGAGCAAACGCTAATCTGGCCGCTGTTAGTACGTGTATTGTTATGTACTTCACTTTTTTTGATAGCTGTTTATCGAAAATCCCTAACAGGAAGGACTCTGGTTTATACTCAATCTGTTCTTTTGTTATATATTCCAGCCAATTTCTAATTCTCTGCCAGTATTTTTGGGTTTCTTTACAGGACCACCACATATGAGAAAAGGTTCCATCTATTCTTTTACATTTCCAGCATTTCGGACTCATGTTGGGGCACATCTTTGCTAATCTCGAGAGAGGAAGGTGCTATCTGTAAAACATTTTATAAGCGTTTTCTTTATATGCTGCCGATTTTGTGATATTGTTTCTACTCCAGATCTTTTCCCATTCTATTAAAGTGATACTCCGTCCTGCTCCAGGCTATCATATTCCCTTTAACTGTCTCTTCTTCTAACTCTACTTCTAATAGATAGTTGTAAAATTTAGTTATATTTTTCTTGTCTGATCCTAGTAAGATTTTGTCTAATTGCTGGAGTTTATTGTTAATTCAAAATTCTTTCCTATCCTGTTTGTATCTACTATGAATTTGGAGATATACCGACTGATCAATTTTAAATCCCCGCTATTGAAGCTCTTGTCGTGATTTCAAATTTCCTTTTGTATCCAATAAATCCTTATATTTAATCATTTTGGTAATGTCCAAATTGTTTGGGTGAATCATCACCTCCATTGTCAATAACCATATCGGTACTTTTAGTGTTTTTTCTGTATTTTTTTCCAATTGGTTAATAATGAATCTCTAATTAAATGTCTATGGAAATATGTCTGATTAACTTTCCCTACCTCCCATAAAAAGGCATGCCACCCCCTCTGCAAATCGTGGCCTTCTAACAATAACGTTCTCTTATTAATTAAATTCACCCAATCTTTTAACCATACTAGAGAGGCTGCCGTATAATACAATTCCCAATTTGGAAGTGCCAACCCTCCCCTGCTCTTCAAACCCTGCATTGCCTTTAAATATATTCTAGACTTTTTTCCTTGCCAAATAAATTTAACAGTTATTTTGTTAAGTTCTTCAAAAAACTTTCTGTGTAGTTTAATTGGAATCATCTGAAATAAGTATAAAAATTTTGGGAGAATATTCATTTTAATAGAAGCAATCCTGCCCAATAATGAAAGTTGCAGTCTGCCCCATGATTCTAGATCTTTCTTTACTTGGTGCAACAATTTGTCATAATTATTCTACTTAAGTGTCTTGCAATGTGGTGTCAGCCATATTCCTAAATATTTAACTTTCTTTGTCACCTGTATTCCCATAACTTCTTCTAAATCTTTTTTCTGTTTTTCTGTTAAATTTTTAGTCATTAGTTTTGTTTTCTTCCTATTAATTTTGAGTCCTGCTACTGGACTGAATTGTTCTAGTTCGTTTATCAATTTTTATCCTCTTTCTATTGGTTCCTCCATAAAAAAGCCATATCATTGGCAAATGCTTGTAATTTGTATTCTTCTTTCTTAATCTTCTATCCTTTAATCTCTGGGTTTTGTTTAATTCGTGTTAATAATGTTTCTAGAGAGAATATGAAGAGCAGGGGTGAGAGTGGGCAACCTTGTCTAACTTCTTTTTCTATTTTTATTGGGCGAGTATATTCCCCGTTTATTATAATATTAGCCTGCCGTGTATCATAAATTGTTG